>NW_021820698.1:191658-266658 GCF_901001135.1 Rhinatrema bivittatum
GATGCTCAGGATACTGAAGGTGCAGCCCCAGCAGGGAGCAATGCAGAGGGCTTCACTGCATTCCCAGTTTCATTATCTCTTCCTTCACCTTCTATTTCCTTTTTGGCTGTCCACATGCACTGAGCTATAGGTTTCAAAGATTTGACCATGCTCTCCCCCAAAGATCCTCTCTCCAAGTGGTAACTCCTAATATGGATGCCAGCACTTTCTATACAAAGTTAGGATTACATCTTCCCATTTGCTTCACTTTTTATTTGCTCACTTTAAATTGCATCTCCCCAGTCTCACAGAGTCCCTTCTGTAATTCCTCTCATGGCTTGCGTGTGGTTTAAACAGTGCAAGTCCCAGTCCCTTTCTCTCTTGGGAAAATGACCACCATGTACACCTGTTCTCTCTTTCCTTCCTTTTATTTATTTATTTATGGCTTATTTTCCGCAGCTCCAAAATTGTGTTCAGAGAGGATTACAGCATTAAAACATGCATTACATATAAGCATAAACAAATTATGATTCATTACAAACATTTTAAATTCTTTGCTAATAAACCAGGCCTTTAGCTTTTTCCTAAAATGCTTAGGGGCAGATTTTCAAAGCCCTATGCATGCCGGGCATATTTAAAAAGGCCCGGTGATGCGCATAAAGCCTCGGGACGCGTGTAAGTCACGGAGCTTGCAAAAAGTGGTGGGGAGGGGGCGCAAAAGGTAGGATAAAACTTTTGGGGGGGTTAGAGTAATGCTAGGGGGGGAAGGTTAGGGGAAGGGGTGGGAAGGTCAGGCTAGGGGGAAGGGAATGGGGGAAGGCAACTTGGCTCGGCGCGTGCAAGGTGCACAACTGTGCACCAAATTGCATGCCGACTCCTGATTTTATAACTTGCCCGTGCCTGGTGTACATGTGCGCGTGCTGGGTATCATGTTATAACATCGGGTGTACGTGTGCCTGCGCGCACATCGGGTGTACGTGTGCTGGGTAGCATGTTATAACATCGGGTGTACGTGTGCCTGCGCGCACAAGTTATAACATCGGGTGTACATGTGCGCATGCTGGGTAGCATGTTATAACATCGGGTGTACGTGTGCCTGCGCGCACAAGTTATAACATCGGATGTACGTGTGCACGTGCTGGGTAGCATGTTATAACATCGGGTGTACGTGTGCCTGCGCGCACAAGTTATAACATCGGGTGTACGTGTGCGCGTGCTGGGTAGTATGTTATAACATCGGGTGTACGTGTGCCTGCGCGCACAAGTTATAACATCGGGTGTACGTGTGCGCGTGCTGGGTAGCATGTTATAACATCGGGTGTACGTGTGCCTGCGCGCACAAGTTATAACATCGGGTGTACGTGTGCGCGTGCTGGGTAGCATGTTATAACATCGGGTGTACGTGTGCCTGCGCGCACAAGTTATAACATCGGGTGTACGTGTGCGCGTGCTGGGTAGCATGTTATAACATCGGGTGTACGTGTGCCTGCGCGCACAAGTTATAACATCGGGTGTACGTGTGCGCGTGCTGGGTAGCATGTTATAACATCGGGTGTACGTGTGCCTGCGCGCACAAGTTATAACATCGGGTGTACGTGTGCGCTTGCTGGGTAGCATGTTATCCTGGTCTTATATTGGAAGAAACCAACACAACTCTACACATAAGTTTTTCAAAATATGTGGTATTTGTCCTGTGCAAACAAGCACTGGTTAAAGTGTATGAGGTCTGGTTGAATGGTTCATTTCACTTGATTGTGTTGGTTTCTTCCAATATAAGACCAGTGTTATGTGAGTGTTTGGATTAGGTGTTACACAAGGTGAAGCAGTTTTTTGAACATATAGTGTTAAATTTTACTGCCTAATATGGATCCTAACAAACTAAAGGAAACGTTCAGCTTCTCAGCAGATTATATATCGAGCATGTTACAGGGTCAACCCCTTTTGACTGAAGAAACTACAACTCCTAAAGAAGATTTTGAAACGTCTTATAATGATTTACAACAGCAGTTGATCCGTTTTGAACTTCATTCAGCGACGTTGATTCAATACTTACGCCAACAGATAATCCCGCGTGGTCTAAGGATCAATAAAGCTCCTCTTGTGTATCAAGAAGATGAATCATTTATGAGTAAATGGATTGCAATTTTAAATAAGTGTTCCATCGATTTGATGACACTTATAGTGGAACGTACGAAAATATCAATTGATGAAACAACTGTACAAATAATAGAGCTTCAAGAAAAAATCATACAATAAACTTCATCAGAACAAATGGAACAAATGATTCAAAAAAATCAGGCAGCTTTAGATGAATTCCGGACTTCGATGAAACAATTTAAAATAAACAAAATTCATCGAGATGAGGACGATTATGCTACCAACAATGTATATTGTTGGCTGAATAAAGATAAAGAAAAGGAAAAGGAGAAAACGAAGAACAAATCGTCGGAGGGAAGACGAGTCGTGTTCGCCAGCTCAGATAGCCTAAGTAGTTCGAGTAGTTCGGATGAAGGTTCATCCTCTAAATATTCGAAGAGGGGCACTGGAAATCGCCCCCCTTTTTTAAACAGAGGGAGAGGACGAAATCGATGGCGATCCCAACGCAAAGCTTACCATCAAGACCCAGTAACACAGGTACACGCTCAATGGGAGGGACCGCAGACTCGGTCCAAAACGCAACAAGCTCCGCCGTAATAAATATTTCTCAATATAAATTGACAGAGGCACAGGAGCAGATTTTAAATTGCGGGTTATCATTTGTGCCATCCAACTCCCACAAGGCGTTTGAAAGCCGCATTTCTATAGCCCGATTTATTAGGAAACTCCAGATTAAGCTACATTGTGCAAATAATGACGTTCCATCGGATAGAATCTCAGTGGTCAGACCCAAATCGTCTTGGATGCCCCCGGGACCTATAGATCCTAAGATTGCCACATTTAGAGATTTAGTATTAAATGATCTTGGTATAATGGAATCCTCGTCCGGCAAATCATATAACAATGTTTCAACGCATCAAAAACTGGCTTTAAAAACATTAGCGAATAATGATGCCATTATAGTAAAGCCTGCAGATAAAGGGGGAGGCATCATTATTCAGGACAAATTCCAGTATGTACAGGCACTACAGGACCAATTGGCAGATACTAACTATTATCGATTATTAGAAGAGAATCCCACTGAAGAATTACAGATGATCATAGATCGTTATTTAGAGGAAAAAGCTACTCCCTTCCTCACACGGAAAGAAAGACTCTTCTTGAGGGTACAGCATCCGAGAACGCCAATACTCTATGGCATTCCGAAAATCCATAAATCGATGACTAATCCCCCGTTAAGGCCGATTGTGTCAAGTAATGGGTCCTTACTGGAACCACTAGCAATTTTTCTCAATAAGTTCCTGCAACCACACGTACAAAAAATGCAATCTTACGTGAAAGATACAACCCAAACATTGAAAAAACTGAGTGAATTTGAATATCAATCAGATAACCTTTTTTTGTCATCTTTGGATGTGATATCATTATACACTAATGTGTCACAGTCAGTGGCCCTGGAAGTTATTACTCAAACCTTTGAAAATCATGCACCATCAAGAATCCCAGTAGCGTTTTTGTTGAAAATAGCAGAATTAGTTCTTAAAAAATTTTTTTTTCGCTTTCAAACACAATATTATTTGCAGATTCACGGAATAGCGATGGGGTCTTCAGCGGCCCCATCAATTGCCAATTTAGTCATGGATCGTTTAGAACGGCATTTCATATATGGTTCAATTTATTTTCAACACATTCCATTTTGGATTCGTTACATCGACGATCTATTGTTTTTTTGGACGTCAGATGAGGGGTCGTTGAAACAATTTATCATCTGGCTAAACACAATTGATCATTATTTAAAATTTACTTTTCAGTATGATACAGAAAAAATAAATTTTTTGGATATTCAAATACATATTCAAAATAAAAAAATTGTCACCACTATTTTTCGAAAACCATCAGAGAGAAATAATCTATTGCGATTTAATAGCTGTCACCCCACAGCGTTTAAACGAGGATTACCGGTGAGTCAGTTTTTTCGTTTGAAACGGATTTGTTCAGATCAACGGGACTTCAAAAAACAAGCAGGAACATTGGCATATAGATTTTTTGAACGCGGATATCCGTTTGATGCGGTTCACAAAGCCTACCGCCGTGCTAAATATTCTGACAGAACATCTCTTTTGGAATATCAGACACGCAAGCAAGATTGTCCAGATGTTTGCGTGTTACAGCATTCTGATAAATCTAAATTTATTGTCCAGAGCATAAAACGACACTGGCATGTGTTACAATTACATTCGTCCATCTTTTCTGATTTACCTTTATTCTCATACTCCCGAGGAAAAAATATTAAAGAACATATTGTCCGGGCAAATATCACCCACACTGTTTTGATGAGTGAGGGGATACATAGTACGTGTGGAGCGTGTGATATGTGTGAATCAGCAATAGTAGGACCAGAATGGTACCATCCCAATACAGGACGGAGATTTAAGAAATGTCATCATACAAATTGTCTGTCCTCCAATGTTGTATATGTAATTCAATGCACTTGTCCTTTAATCTATGTTGGACGCACAAAAAGAGCGATTAAGATCCGCTTACGAGAACACCGTAGCAGACTAAATACTTCAAATTTAGAAGCTCCAATGGTTAAACATTGCATAGAGAGAGGACATATGTTTCAAAATCTTAAATGGACAATCCTGGATCAAATAGTTCAGTCAGATGACAGCGGAGATAGTTCATTCAAACTCAACTTTATTGAACAGAAATGGATTTTCACATTACAAGCAGTCTCCCCTAAGGGGATGAATGAAGCCATTGATTGGACCACACTGTTCTAACGTATGAGAGTCTATAATGTCATTACGTTATGTTGCTGTCAGAAGTTGGACCGCCCCGATTGGTTGGGATACGATCCGTGAGTTGGTTTAAAAAGCCGCCGGTTTAAATTTCCAAAATGGAGGAACAGCTGTTTTGCAGACTGTGGAAGTCGGGAGACATAAGACTATTTAACTGATGTATGGATAAAAGAGCAAGTATATTTTACAATTGTTTTTCAAACTACATTGTTTAATACAGCGTTTGTGTTTACAGACAACTTACTAAGAGCCCCTGAAGAAGCAAAAAAAGAAACGCGAGCCGCGTCGGGCGTAGTTGTTTCTTTTCCTCCGGCGTTCCGGTCTAAAGTTTAAAGACATTCAGCTGTAAACATCGTCTAAGATAAGTACTTCTTACAAAATAATGTCTTTTAAGACAAGTACTTTCCACAGTATGGAATAAAAAACACAAAAGTATAAAAAGCAAAAAATGAAAAATATGGTATTGAACCTAACAACCAATGACCAATGATTAGAACCACTCTACACATAGGGGTAGATTTTCAGACGAGCGCGAACAGCCTACTTTTGTTTGCGCTCCAGGCGCAAACAAAAGTACGCTGGATTTTAGTAGATACGCGCGTAGTCGCGCGTATCGGCTAAAATCCTGGATCGGCGCGCGCAAGGCTATCGATTTCGTATAGCCTGCGCGCGCCGAGCCGCGCAGCCTACCCCCGTTCCCTCCTAGGCCGCTCCGAAATCGGAGCGGCCTAGAAGGGAACTTTCCTTTGCCCTCCCCTCACCTTCCCCTCCCTTCCCCTACCTAACCCACCCGCCCGGCCCTGTCTAAACCCCCATCCTACCTTTGTCGGGGGATTTACGCCTCCCAGAGGGAGGCGTAAATCCCCACGCGCCAGCGGGCCTCCTGCGCGCCGGGCCGCGACCTGGGGGCGGGTACGGAGGGCGCGGCCACGCCCCCGGGCTGTAGCCACGCTCCCGTACCCGCCCCCAAAACGCTGCCGACACGCCCCCGCAACGCCGCGCGCTCCGGCCCCGCCCCCCGACACGCCTCCCGACATGCCCACTCCGAAAACCCCGGGACTTACGCGAGTCCCGGGGTTCTGCGCGCGCCGGTGAGCCTATGTAAAATAGGCTCACCGGCGCGCAGGGCCCTGCTCGCGTAAATCCGCCCGGTTTTGGGCGGATTTACGCGAGCAGGGCTCTGAAAATCCGCCCCATAAGTTTTTCAAAATATGTGGTATTTGTCCTGTGCAAACAAGCACTGGTTAAAGTGTATGAGGTCTGGTTGAATGGTTCATTTCACTTGATTGTGTTGGTTTCTTCCAATATAAGACCAGTGTTATGTGAGTGTTTGGATTAGGTGTTACACAAGGTGAAGCAGTTTTTTGAACATATAGGGGTAGATTTTCAGACGAGCGCGAATAGCCTACTTTTGTTTGCGCTCCAGGCGCAAACAAAAGTACACTGGATTTTAGTAGATACGCGCGTAGTCGCGCGTATCGGCTAAAATCCTGGATCGGCGCGCGCAAGGCTATCGATTTCGTATAGCCTGCGCGCGCCGAGCCGCGCAGCCTACCCCCGTTCCCTCCTAGGCCGCTCCGAAATCGGAGCAGCCTAGAAGGGAACTTTCCTTTGCCCTCCCCTCACCTTCCCCTCCCTTCCCCTACCTAAGCCACCCGCCCGGCCCTGTCTAAACCCCCATCCTACCTTTGTCGGGGGATTTACGCCTCCCTCCGGGAGGCGTAAATCCCCACGCGCGAGCGGGACTCCTGCGCGCCGGGCCGCGACCTGGGGGCGGTTACGGAGGGCGCGGCCACGCCCCCGGGCCGTAGCCACGCCCCCGTACCCGCCCCCAAAACGCTGCCGACACGCCCCCGAAACGCCGCGAACACCGGGCCCGCCCCCCGACACGCCCCCGACACGCCCCCCTCCGAGAACCCCGGGACTTACGCGAGTCCCGGGGCTCTGCGCGCGCCGGGAGGCCTATGTAAAATAGGCTTCCCGGCGCGCAGGGCCCTGCTCGCATAAATCCGCCCGGTTTTGGGCGGATTTACGCGAGCAGGGCTCTGAAAATCCGCCCCATAGGGTAGCATGTTATAACATCGGGTGTACGTGTGCCTGCGCGCACAAGTTATAACATCGGGTGTACGTGTGCGCGTGCTGGGTAGCATGTTATAACATCGGGTGTACGTGTGCCTGCGCGCACAAGTTATAACATCCGGTGTACGTGTGCGCGTGCTGGGTAGCATGTTATAACATCGGGTGTACGTGTGCCTGCGCGCATAAGTTATAACATCGGGTGTACGTGTGCGCGTGCCTGCACGCACAAGTTATAACATCGGGTGTACGTGTGCGCGTGCTGGGTAGCATGTTACAACATCGGATGTATGTGTGCGCGTGCCTGCGTGCACAAGTTATAACATCGGGTGTACGTGTGCGCGTGCTGGGTAGCATGTTACAACATCGGGTGTATGTGTGCGCGTGCCTGCGTGCACAAGTTATAACATCGGGTGTACGTGTGCGCATGCTGGGAAGCATGTTATAACATCTACTCCTTAATGCAGGGACAGCGTGTGAAAACGTACGTTCACGAGTCGACTGTAATCCTGCAGTTCACAGAGGAGGCCCTGTTATCAAGCCTTTCCCTACAGAACGCAATACTCTTTTGGGGACATAAGGAATAAGATTGTTTGCTAAAATACAAATTTACTCTCCATGCAATAGTTTATTGGTTATTACAAACACTTTGAAGTGCACTCTGTTATGCCCCTGCCTGCGGATGTCCCGCGGACAGGGTCTCATCTCTCTCCCGCGGCCCAGATTGCTACGGAACCGCACTGCCGTCTTCTTCACGGCATGCTGCGGCTGTTGCAGTCCCTCCTGCGCGGCTGGAGCCGTGCCTCCGATGTGTCTTCGGGGGAACTCGCCCTGCCGGGAATTCCCCTTTCTTTGCAGACTGTGCCGCTGCCGGAGCTCTCCTGCTGCGGGGGAATCCCTTCGTGTGGATTCCTCCTTTCACCGCGGCCCGAGTGCTGCCGCTGACTCCTCTTTGTGGCAGGAAGTCCCCACTGCTGTCTCCTCTTCAGGGCCATTGCCAGGAGCTGCCTCCAGCCTTCTCCAGGCTCCTCAACGTCGCTCCAGACCTTAGCTCCACTTCCTGAGCTCCCTCTAAAGGCTCTCTCCATTTAAAGAGCTATTACAGGATGTTCCTCTTCAGCCCTCCCAGATGACATTTTCAGGGCTCTTCCTGGTTCTGCCCTATAAATAAGCATTGCTTCAGTTCCTCAGTGCCTTCGGACAGAGTCACACCCCTCCATGGAGTTCCTATTCGGAGTTACACCCTGCATGGTGTTCCTCTTCGGAGTAACATCCTCCAGAGAGTCAATCCTCGGAGTTCCATCGTCTCCATCTTCCATCCTTGGAGTTCCACAGTTCCGACATGGTTCATCTTGCTGCTCCTGTCCGGAAGACTTCGAGTTCCAAGTCTTCTCTCTTCATGATGTCTTCTTCTTGATGTCTTCGTCCGACGTTCTAGGTCTCCCCTGCTGTCAACCTTCTTTGTGGTATGTTCCAGTCCCTGGCTTCCCTTCCTTTAAGCCTTGGGATCCCTCATCTGTTCCTAGATGTCCCAGATGTTCTGATGTCTTCAGGTCCTGACATCCAGATGTCCACCTATTCTGAGTACCAGATGTCCTGGTGTCCCGATGTCCTCCATCTGATGTCCGTTCGTCTTCTTTGCTAAAAACTTCCAGATCCTTCCTCGTTCAGAAGTCCACTCCTTCTGTCATCATCTCTTCAGACATCCAGAAGTCTTAACATCCAGAGGTCTATTCTCTTGATTCAGATGCCCAGATTTCCTGATGTCCAGATGGCTTCACATGAGGTACCGTTCTCTAGTGTGCCTCTTTCTTTGCTTCACTTCTTGTTCCTGGAGAACACATCAGCAGTTCTTGTCATCCCTCGCTCTTTGCCCTGATCAGTCGGTGCTTTGATAGATTGGAATTCCTCCGGTTGGACTTTCCTCGTGTGTTGCCCGACTCCTCTCTATCTATTTCTCCTCCCACTCCCAGTGTGGTCGGCGACCAACCTCCGGGTTGTGTAGGTCGTGCAGCGTTCAGGGTGGTCCATGACCAATCCACGGTGGCTGTGTAGGTTGCCCTAAGGGATAACACTCCCCAATTCCAAGAGCCTCGTCTCTTCATCATCTAAAAGAGTCTCGTCTCTGCATCTGTCTTGTACTCAAGAGTGTTCCTCTTCATCGTCTCCAAGAATGTCCCTCTTCGATGTTTTCAAGAGTCTCGTCTCTTCATTGTCTCCAAGAGTCTCATCTTGTCTTTGTACTCAAGAGTGTCCCTCTTCAACTTCTCCAAGAGTGTCACTCTTCAATGTCTCCAAGAGTGTTCCTCTTCAACATCTCCAAGAGTCTCGTCCCTTCATTGTCTCCAAGAGTGTTCCTCTTCAACATCTCCAAGAGTCTCGTCCCTTCAGTGTCCCCAAGAGTGTTCCTCTTCAACTTCTCCAAGAGTCTCGTCTCTTCAATGTCTCCGAGAGTCTCATCTCATCTTCGTCTTCAAGAGTACACCTCTTCTTCATCCATGTCCAGGAGTTCTCATCTAGTCCAAATTCCAGGAGTCCTTGTCTCCTCTATGAACTCTGACTCTTTAGCTCTTCAGTCCAGGAGTCCCCTGTTCTGGTTCCACTTCTACCTGAGTTCGTACTGTGTCCATACTCGTACTTGCTTGCCTATCCTAGGGGTATCTTGGGGCTCCTTCCTGAGTAGACTTGTGGACCAAGGGCTCACTTTCTCTACCGATGCAGATACGGTGCAAAGGTCCATGGAAGAATTACAGGTCACCATTGAGAAATTCAAAACAGACATTAAACGCAATAAGGTCACAAAATTCAAATGACATAAGAGCGACTATGATAAGGCCTACACATGGCTCAATAAGAAAGATGACAAAAATCCTGCCCCCAAAAAAGTAGCTTTTGCCTCATCCGAGGATTCCTCGAGTGGATCAGAGGATCAACCGGCTCCTCGGGGACAACGATCGTCTGCTTTTTTAGAGAAACGCCGTTATCCATCCCGTCCTCCAAGACCATACGGCAGAAAGACCCATCAACAACCTCCGCCCGAAGAAGATGCCCAGTGGCACAAACCGTTCACGCGGTCCCAAAATCCAGACAGTCGTCGATAATTAATTTATCTAGTCATCATCTCACGACACTAGAAGAACAAGTGTTAAATCGAGGATTATCTTATGTTCCCACCAATAGACATGATTCCTTTTCTTGCTGGATACAGCTGTACAAATTTTTCAGACTCTTGATGATCAAACACTATTTTTCCAAAGTCCAGAAGCATCTTTTGATCATTCAATTATTAAGACTAGATCCCGCTGGATCCCTCTGGGGGTGGTTGACGAACAAATTAAAGCATTTCAAACTCTTGTCCTTCAAGAAGTATCTGATATAGAATCGAGACACCATCACACTTTTTACAATCTCTCTTCCGCAGAGAATCAGGCACTCAAATCACTAGCAGACAATGCAACAATTGTCATCAAACCAGTTGACAAAGGCGGAGCCATCATCATTTTAGATCAACAGGACTACCGCGCAGAAATCCAACGTCAATTGGATGACCAGAAATACTATCGGTTATTACAGGATGACCCCACCCCAACATTAAACTCCAAGATTGTCACCTTGTTGAAAAAAGCACATGAACAAGGTTTTCTTACCACAAAAGAATATAATTTCTTAAGGGTAGGATCTCCACGCATTCCGGTTATTTATGGGGTCCCCATGATCCACAAGACTTTGGTTCATCCACCCTGTCATCCCATTGTTTCAGCCAATGGCTCTATTCTGGAACTTCTAGCTAAATTCATGGATATCTTCCTCCGTGCACCTGTCAAAAATGCTACTTCTTACATTCAAGATACCTCGGACATGCTCAACAACTTTCCACTGTAAGTCACACATCTAGTAGTCACTTTTTGGTCAGCCTAGACATTGAGCCACTGTATACAAACATTCCGCAATTTGATGCACTCTTATTAGTTCAAGAAATAGTAGAACGCAGAATGAGACCACATCGTTTTCCATCAGACTTCCTAGTTGCTTTAACTGAAATCATTCTGAATAACAAATTTTTCTCCTTTGAACATCAATTTTATCTTCAAACCCACGGGATAGCAATGGGCTCGCCCATTGCACCAGATGTTGCCAACCTCTATGTGACAAAGTTTGAGGAAGAGCATGTTTATCAGTCTTCATATTTCCAATTTGTTACACTGTGGTCACGCAACATAGACAATATATTTTTTATTTGGACTCATACAGAAGTACAATTGTTACAGTTCCATCAATGGCTCAATCAGGTCAACCCGCACCTCAAGTTCAGCATTGTTTACAATCAGAAACAACTTTCCTTTCTGGATATTCAAATCACAAAGGATCCCCAGGGCATAAGTACGACTTTGTTTAGGAAACCCACTGATCGCAACAATTACCTTCGTTTTGAGAGCCACCATCCCAGGAAATTCAAAGAAGGATTACCTGTGGGTCAATTTTTTAGACTCCGCAGGTTGTGCTCAGATATTGGAGACTTTCATGCACAAGCTGAACAACTTCATAATAGATTTTTAGAAAGAGGTTATCCTGCCCATGTCATCCGGAGAGCTCACAAGAGGGCTACTTTTTCTGATAGAACCCAACTATTACAATATAAACATCGCAATGAAACCCCGAGTTTGATATGTGTTCTTCAATATACAGAGCTCACATCATACATCAAACAAGCCATTATGAACAATTGGCATGTACTCGGTCCGCATTCATTTTTTCGTGAACCTCCCATTTTTGCATACACTCGCGGCTTAAATATTAAACAAAGGGTCGTCAGAGCAGCCCCTCAAGCTCATTCTGTTTCACAATCAGGTGAATTAACAGTTTGCGGGAAATGTTCTTGTTGTGGTTCAGCCATCACTGGCTCTTGTTGGAAAGATCCTCAAACAGGTTTTCAAATCATTCACAAATATATAGTCAATTGCAACACTGATTTTGTAATTTATGCGTTACAGTGTCCTTGCAATAAAATCTATATAGGACGTACACGGCGTAAAATCCGTATCAGACTAATAGAGCACCGTAGCAGAATTAATAACAAAGACATCAAAGCCCCTTTAGTCCAACACAGCATGGCACAAGCACATTTATTTGATGACTACAAATGGACCATTCTTGAACATATTCCCCCCTTTTGGAGAGGAGGAGATCGACTATCGCAGTTGAATTACAAAGAAAATCGTTGGATTTTCCGGCTACGCTCTACTGAACCATCGGGGCTAAATGAAAAGGTAGAATGGTTCTCTCTTATTTGACAACCTTTTCAATATGGCGTTTCCTGCAACGTCACTACCCGTACATGGATCTCATTACCTGACAATTATTTTTCAAAATGGCCGCCTCTATGACATCACTGCCCTTTTATGGACTTCAATTAAGGCAAGAATCCCCCTTGCAACGTCATTATCCATATATGGATACAACCTTGTTTGGAGTTACACACGTCATTTCCTGCCGGCTCTATCTTCAGTCGGTAGATTTCCCTTTAAATCTGGCGTCTTGGCCCGTGCTGCCCTGTCAGTTCAGCGGTATGAATCGCGGTCAGGCTGCATACCAATTATGCACCTAAGTACTCCTACTTTTTTGGACACCGTTTTTCTGTTGCACCATTTCAAACAATAAGAAACTATGACATCCATGATCAGTATTTTCAGCCTCTAACATCCATAATTTTTAGCAATTCGTCTGCCTGTTCGTCTTTTGCAAATAAGAAGAGAGTCTGTTATTTATGACCTGTGTTGCCTTTTTTAGCGATTGAAACAAGCGTTTTCCAGTGTTTTGACTGACCATATTTCACCTCCTAGTAAGTTTTCAAGATTCCAGTCCGCAGCCAATTGTTGGTTTATTAGCCGTTTGGCAATATTTCAGAACTCTATTATTATATTTCCACACAGATTTATTACATCAGTATATCACCACCTGAAGTTCCCTGAGGAAGGAGTCAGACACTCCGAAACACCGCTGTGTTGGCTGCATACCAATTGTGCACCGATTGAAACAATCGGTGCACAATTGGTATGCAGCCAATTGTGAAATATGGTCAGTCAAAACGCTGGAAAACGTTTGAAACAAGCGTTTTCCAGCGTTTTGACTGAGCATATTTCACCTCCTAATTTATTACATCAGTATATCACCACCTGAAGTTCCCTGAGGAAGGAGTCAGACACTCCCAAACACCGCTGTGTTGGAGCATGCACTTCAGGACTGGAAGTACTACTCATTTTTCTGGTGGACTAAGATAAGTGCAAACATTAGTAGTATTCGCACAGTGTTTGCACCTGCTATTCTCAGCAACCTATGATTAGACAAGCCCAGTGCTTCATGGGCTTGATATTAAAAGCCATAAGCCTACTGTGGCTATATATGACGGTTGCTAGAAAATATCTCACACTGAGTTCCTGTTATAGATGAATGTTTATTATTTTGAAACATCCCTAATATTAAACATTACCACAGATAATGTGGACCCTTACATGGAACAAGATGCCCACTGACCTACGTCTGGAGCCCTGCCATAAGAAATTCAAACAAGGACTCAAAACGTGGTTATTTGAACTAGCATTCACACAATGATATCCATTTAACTGAAATGCCATTCTATTTTCTACCCTCTCTCCCTTGCTCCTTTTCCCACCCTAACCTCATTCCCTCCTCAATCTCCTTCTTCACCATACCTGCCCACCCTTACCCATCATGATATTAAGTAGCTTTAAATAACAGAAATGTCTTCGGTGCAATATAGAAATTGTATCCACACTCAGAACCGGTATTGTTTTAGATACTATTTAGTTTTTGTGTTGGTTTGTTAAGGTTTAACAGTTACATCAATATTTTAATTGTATGTTATACTTTATTGGATGGTCCACAGTCTGTTCAGCCTGTTTTCCGTCAAAACTGTTATATGGAATTTAGTTTATTTAATACCTATTAATAATGTCAATGTAAAGCCTGTTGCTAAGTTATTGTTAAATGTAAACCGCGGTGATGTATTTCTTTACGTACTGCGGTATTAAATAAATAAATACATAAATAAATAAATACAGTACCCTGGGCTCAATTTTAACTCTGGAAGAGTATACTTGTTGATGTCTCCCAGACAAAAATGAATCAAATCATCTAAATAGTACAGTCCCCAAGAAACCTATTTCCTGAAGGTGAAAAAGCAGCAAGTCATTGTCTATAGCAGTGGTTCTCAACCTTTTTCCAATCGCAACACACTCGACAGACCATGCTCACATGTGTGACACACTGCTCATTACAATTCAAGGCAGAAATAAAATATAAAGGTCCAGTATTATATTTATTGTTAAGAATGACACAAGGAAAAGATACGTATTCTGTCTGAACAGAAATTGCATACATAGTAAACATCCCACACCAAAACAGCACCAATTACCAGCACTTAAACAGTAACCACCTTACCTAAGAAAAGGCAACACTGAAAATATTACATCAGGCCTTAAGACACCAATACATCTCCTATTAGGAAAATGGACCAAGTCAGGCTGCAATAGAGTCCTACACAGAAACTACACGCCAGAAGAAAACCTCACCTGAATCACATGTGCTGACCCTCACCTAAGAAATAATAAAGAGATCAAAATGCTTAACTAGAAACATGCAGACAAAACTGAATTGGAAACCGCAACAAGCCAGAGTCTCTGTATGCAGTGTAACAAAGGAAAAAAAGAAACATTACCAGTCCTTATAAAACAAATCAAGAAAAATAAAATCAGTAGCAGTAAAACCATACTGTTATGCTCAGGCTTGTGAACCCTTGGCTGACGGGAGGATGGTATACCTTTCGGAAGATCCGTAGGTTCTCTTGTCGGGTGGCAAGGCAGAGCAGAAGACGGAACCAGCTGACCCTCGGCACTGGAGACTGAGGCAACTGCGGAGGCGGATGAAGAGACGAGAAGAGGAGCTGTGTCTTCACCACTGGAAGTCTGCGATCCCCCCAGGAGGAGCCCGTAGGGACCCAGACCGCTGGGACTTAGGCAGGCCCTTGGAGACGGTAGTCTAGAGGGAGTCCTAGGTCAAGTGCCAGAGGGTCGTCGCTCACCAGTCCGAGGTCACACACCGAGGGATCACCACTTGCCAGTCGAAGTCACATACCAGAGAATCACCGCTTGCCAATCCGAAGTCACATACCAGAGAATCACCGTAAGCCAATCTGAAGTCAGGAACCAGGAATACCAAGACATAACAGGAACAAGGTCCAAAGCTCAAGGATCTCACCGAAGCAAGCAGACTAGACAGCGCTGAAGGACGTTGCCAAGTCACTGAATGAGCAGAGGAAGCCTCCCTTTATACTTCCCCTGCTCAGGCTGATCAAGAACAGGTGAAGCTGGTTAAAGGGATCAGGTCCCTTTAAATCTATGAAGGAGGTGCGGCCTCGCACCTAAGGATGGCGGCGGCCATCTTTGATTTCCCCCGCAGAGGAGAGAGGCTGCTGGATGCCACGAGGCGGGAGCAGGGACGGCTCCCCCTGCAGCGAGCAGCACAGAGGGCCGCGCCGGAGTGATAGCCCGAGTCAATGCCCTCCCCCGGGGCTCCCGCAGCGGGGGAGTGCCGCGGGCAAGGTAGGGAGCCACGGTCGTGGTCTGCCACAACCAAGGAACACAACACATACTAACAAAAAGAAAAGATTATTTCAAAACAGCTGATGAATAGAATATCCAATAATTAAAAAATCATATAAAAATGTCTAGATACCAATAAAATATTTCAAAATAGCAGACACAAAGACCCAGTAATGAAAAATAATAAGGATACAAAAAAATATTTGCTCTGCATACCTGGGAACGTTTGATATCCAGGTATCCTGAAATAGTTTTGAATTAGCAGGAGGAGGGATGGTTTGCTTGCAACTTTCTCCTTTCTCTCTCCCTCACACTGGCTCTCAATCACTCACATATACACATGCTTTTTCTCTCTCACTTATATAGGCTCTTAATTACACATTTACACACATACTCTATCTTTTCACGCTTACACCCAAAGGCTATCAATCACACACATACATGCTGTCTTTTTCTCTCACACACAGACTCTCATTCACATGCTTTCAAGCATGCTCTCTCTCTCTCTTTCTCTCATTTAAACACAGGCTCTCAATCACATACTCCCTCACCTAAACCAGCTCTCAATCACACACAGACACACATGCTCTCTCTTTCTCTCACTTTCACACATGCTCTCAATCACATACTCACATGTTCCCTCAGCTAAACCAGCTCTCAATCAAACAAACATACATGCTCTCTCTCGTTCTCTCATTTAAACACTGGCTCTCAAACACATACTCACATGTTCCCTCAGCTAAACCAGCTCTCAATCACACACAGACACACATGCTCTCTCTTTCTCTCACTTTCACACATGCTCTCAATCACATGCTCCCTCACCTAAACCAGCTCTCAATCACACACAGACACACATGCTCTCTCTTTCTCTCACTTTCACACATGCTCTCAATCACATACTCACATGCTCCCTCAGCTAAACCAGCTCTCAGTCAAACAAACACACATGCTCTCTCTCGTTCTCTCATTTACACACAGGCTCTTAATCACATACTCACATGCTCCCTCACCTAAACCAGCTCTCAATCACACACAGACACACATGCTCTCTCTTTCTCTCACTTTCACACATGCTCTCAATCACATGCTCCCTCACCTAAACCAGCTCTCAATCACACACAGACACACATGCTCTCTCTTTCTCTCACTTTCACACCTGCTCTCAATCACATACTCACATGCTCCCTCAGCTAAACCAGCTCTCAGTCAAACAAACACACATGCTCTCTCTCGTTCTCTCATTTACACACAGGCTCTTAATCACATACTCACATGCTCCCTCACCTAAACCAGCTCTCAGTCACACACATACTCTCTTTCACATATACAGGCTCTTAATCATTCACATACATGCTATCTCACACACACAGGATCTCAAACACACATGCTTGCTCATTCACTCACTCCACCCGCCCCTCCCCCCACCCGAACTAGCGGCAGCAACAACCTCCTTCACTTTCAGCCCTCATGGAGAAAGGAGTCCCATCGGTTGCGGGGGTTGACGCTGTTCCTCGTTTTCTCTGAGCAGCATTGCTCATCCTTCAAGGCCGCGCCTCTCTTCTTTTCTTCGGGCCAGTGCTGCCCACATTAGCAAGGTCTCTTCTTCCCGCACACGCACCCCGCTGCTCACCACTTTCTCTTCCGGGCCGCGGGGGGGGGGGGGCAGAGAGCATGCCGGTGCCGCTGTCTCCAGCTGTCCTGCCACGTTCTGCCCGGCTATCAGCATTTTAAGCCCGGGCGGAGGAGGACCAGGGAGCAGCTGTGTCAGCAGGGGACCGGGAATTGTGGGGACACACCAGCATGTTCTTGGCAACACACTGGTGTGTCACAACACACCGGTTGAGAACCACTGGTCGATAGTATCAAAGGAAGAACATATATCCAACTGGACTAACACCCCAGCCTCACCACAATGAAGGACAGCATACAATAATATGTCTAATAGGAATGTAATAGTAATTCCACACTATGTGCCTCCTAAATCCATATTGATACTTAGAAAAAACATCCTCTCTATCTAGATACCTTTATTATATTTTACATTTTAACCAGTTTCAAATCTGCAAATTCAACATTGCCTCCTATTCAGTTGCTTTTTTTAATTTTCTGAGGAGTCTCTAATGTGAGACTTTTTAATATGACTTCTGAAAATCCAGGTGTGTTATACTGACCTGCTCACCCTTCTCCACGTTTATCTATCTACACCTTCAAAGAAATCTAATGCATTAGAACATAAGAACATGCCATACTGGGTCAGACCAAGGGTCCATCAAGCCCAGCATCCCGTTTCCAACAGTGGCCAATCCAGGCTATAAGAACCTGGCAAGTACCCAAAAACTAAGTCTATTCCATGTTACTGTTGCTAATGGCAGTGGCTAAACTCTAAGTGAACTTAATAGCAGTGTTACAGTTTTGGCTGCAGTGCAACCGCCTCACCACCAGGGGTCCCTCTAGTGCTGGCTCTCCTGACAGGCCCAGGCCATCTCCCCTGTCCACTCTATGTTCTGGGTTGGCCCTTATAACCCTGCTTGACAGTTCCCTCGGTGCTTCGGCATCGAGCTCACCTGGGCTCCCTGCTCTAGCCCTGCGCGGCCTTCGGGCCTTTCCTTGCCTTGCCCTGCGCGGCCTTCGGGCCTTTCCTTGCCTTGCGCGGCCTTCGGGCCTTCTTCCTCGCTTTTCTTACCTGGCCTACGGGCCTTCTGACCTGCCTGCTCTGCTTACGGTGTGTGGCCTACGGGCCTTCTGTGTATGTGTGGCCCATGGGCCTTCTGACCTGCTTGCCCTGACTACGGTGTGTAGCCTACGGGCCTTCTGTGTGTGTGTGGCCTACGGGCCTTCTGACCTGCCTTGCCCCGCTTATGGTGTGTGGCCTACGGGCCTTCTGTCTGTGTGTGTGTGGCCTACGGGCCTTCTGACCTGCCTTGCCCTGCTTACTGTGCCCTGACCCAGCCTGGACCCAGACACTGCTGATTGCCGCCTGCCCTGACCCAGCCTGAACTTAGACACTGCTTCTTGCCGCCTGCCCTGACCCAGCCTGAACTTAGACACTGCTTCTTGCCGCCTGCCCTGACCCAGCCTGAACTTAGACACCGCTTCTTGCCGCCTGCCCTGACCCAGCCTGGACCCAGACACTGCTAATTGCTGCCTGCCCTGACCCAGCCTGGAACCAGACACTGTTTCTAGCTTCCTGTCTCTCTCCACCTGGAGCCACCCTGCTGGGTGGTGTTCACGACTCCTGACCGGAGCCCAAGCGTAACAAGCAGGTAATGGACTTCTCCTCCAAGAACTTATCTGACCGGAGCCCAAGCGTAACAAGCAGGTAATGGACTTCTCCTCCAAGAACTTATCCAATCCTTTTTTAAACACAGCTATACTAACTGCACTAACCACATCCTCTGGCAACAAATTCCAGAGTTTAATTGTGTGTTGAGTGAAAAATAACCCTCTACGATTAGTTTTAAATGTGCCACATGCTAACTTCATGGCGAGCCCCCTAGTCTATTATCTGAAAGAGTAAATAACCGATTCACATCTACCCGTTCTAGACCTCTCATGATTTTACACACCTCTATCATACCCCCCTCAGCTGTCTCTTCTCCAAGCTGAAAAGTCCTAACCTCTTTAGTCTTTCCTCATAGGGGAGCTGTTCCATTCCCCTTATCATTTTGGTAGCCCTTCTCTGTACCTTCTCTATCGCAATTATATCTTTTTTGAGATGTGGCGACCAGAATTGTACACAGTATTCAAGGTGCAGTCTCACCATGGAGCGATACAGAGGCATTATGATATTTTCCATTTTATTCACCATTCCCTTTTTAATAATTCCCAACATTCTGTTTGCTTTTTTGACTGCTGCAGCACACTGAACCGACGATTTCAATGTGTTATCCCTATGACACCTAGATCTCTTTCTTGGGTTGTAGCACCTAATATGGAGCCCAACATTGTGTAACTATAGCATGGGTTATTTTTCCGTATATGCATCACTTTGCACTTATCCACATTAAATTTCATCTGCCATTTGGATGCCCATCCAGTCTCACACGGTCTTCCTGCATTTTATCACAATCTGCTTGTGATTTAACTACTCTGAACAATTTTGTGTCATCTGCAAATTTGATTATCTCACTCATCGTATTTCTTTCCAGATCATTTATAAATATATTGAAAAGTAAGGGTCCCAATACAGATCCCTGAAGCACTCCACTGCCCACTCCCTTCCACTGAGAAAATTGTCCATTTAATCCTACTCTCTGTTTCCTGTCTTTTAACCAGTTTCCAATCCACGAAAGGACATCGCCACCTATCCCATGATTTTTTACTTTTCCTAGAAGCCTCTCATGAGGAACTTTGTCAAACGCCTTCTGAAAATCCAAGTATACTACATCTACCGGTTCACTTTTATCCACATGTTTATTAACTCCTTCAAAAAAGTGAAGCAGATTTGTGAGGCAAGACTTGCCTTCGGTAAAGCCATGCTGACTTTGTTCCATTAAGCCATGTCTTTCTATATGTTCTGTGATTTTGATGTTTAGAACACTTTCCACTATTTTTCCTGGCAGTGAAGTCAGGCTAACCGGTCTATAGTTTCCCAAATCACCCCTGGAGCCCTTTTTAAATATTGGGGTTACATTTGCTATCCTCCAATCTTCAGGTACAATGAATGATTTTAATGATTGGTTATAAATTGTTACTAATAGGTCTGAAATTTCATTTTTTAGTGCCTTCAGAACTCTGGGGTGTTTACCATCTGGTCCAGGTGATTTACTACTCTTCAGTTTGTCAATCAGTTCTACCACATCTTCTAGGTTCACCGTGATTTGATTCAGTCCATCTGAATCATTACCCAAGAAAACCTTCACCAGTACGGGTACCTCCCCAACATCCACTTCAGTAAACACCGAAGCAAAGAAATCATTTAATCTTTCCATGATGGTCTTATCTTCTCTAAGTTCCCCTTTAACCCCTCGATCATCTAACGGTCCAACCGACTCCTTCACAGGCTTTCTGCTTCGGATATATTTTTAAAAGTTTTTACTGTGAGTTTTTGCCGCTACGGCCAACTTCTTTTCAAATTCTCTCTTAGCCTGTCTTATCAATGTCTTAAATTTAACTTGCCAACGTTTATGCTTTATCCTATGTTCTTCTGTTGGATCCTTCTTCCAGTTTTTGAATGAAGATCTTTTGGCTAAAATAGCTTCTTTCACCTCCCCTTTTAACCATGCCGGTAATCGTTTTGCCTTCTTTCCACCTTTCTTAATGTGTGGAATACATCTGGACTGTGCTTCTAGAATGGTATTTTTTAACAATGATCACTATTGCCAAGCGGCCCCACCACCGTTACCTCTCTCACCAAGTCCTGTGCTCCACTGAGTATTAGATCTAAAATTGCTCCCTCTCTCATCGGTTCCTGAACCAATTGCTCCATAAAGCTATCATTAATTCCATCCATGAACATTATCTCTCTAGCGTGACCTGATGATACATTTACCCAGTCAATACTGGGGTAATTGAAATCTCCCATTATTACCGCACTAGCAATTTGGTTAGCTTCCCTAATTTTTCTTAGCATTTCACTGTCCGTCTCACCATCTTGATTAGGTGGACGGTAGTATACTCCTATCACTATAGTCTTCCCCGACACACAAGGGATTTCTACCCATAAAGATTCAATTTTGTATTTAGTCTCATGCAGGATGTTTATCCTGTTGTATTCTATGCCATCCTGGACATAAAGCACCACACCACCTGTCAGAGCTCCTCTCTGTCATTGCAATATAATATGTACCCCGGTATAGCACTGTCCCATTGGTTATCCTCTTTCCACCATGGTTATCCTCTTTCCACCATGTCTCTGAGATGCCAATTAAGTCTATGTCATCATTTACTGCTATACATTCTAATTCTCCTATCTTACTTCTTAGACTTCTGGCATTAGCATACAAACATTTCAAAGTTTGTTTTTTGTTTGTATTTTCATTCTGCTTTTTAATTGATAGGGATAAGTTAGAATGTTTTAGCTCAGGTGAGTTTTTAGTTACAGGCACTTGGACTACTTTTCTTATTATTGGAACCTCACTGTCGGGATGCCCTAATTCTAATGCATCATTAGTATCCTTTGAAGATACCTCTCTCCAAACCATGCGCTGCTGAGTGACTGTCGGCTTTCCTCTTTGTTCTAGTTTAAAAGCTGCTCTATCGCCTTTTTAAAGGTGAGCGCCAGCAGTCTGGATCCACCCTGGTTATGGTGGAGCCCATCCCTTCGGAAGAGACTCCCCCTTCTCCAAAAGGTTCCCCAGTTCCTAACAAAACTGAATCCCTTTTCCTTGCACTATCGTCTCATCCACGCATTGAGACTCCGGAGCTCTGCCTGCCTCTTGTGACCTGCGCGTGGAACAGGGAGCATTTCAGAGAATGCTACCCTGGAGGTTCTAGATTTAAACTTTCTACCTAAGAGCCTAAATTTGGCTTCCAGAACCTCTCTCCCACATTTTCCTATTTCTAACTTCAGTTAGTCAACCAGAGTGACTCACTGCTCTCTTGATTAACAAATGTTGGTACCCATTCAAACCAAATCACACTATTTATTTATTTATTTATTTAAACATTTTTATATACCGGCATTTGTTGTGGACATCATGTCGGTTTACAGTAAACAAATAAGGTTTGGAAAATTACATTTTAACAGGAAATTCAACTGGGAGGGGGGGTAACGATAGGCAGCTAAGAAAGAAAGGTTAACTAAAACAAGGTCCTCGAGATGAGGAGATGGAGTATACCAAAACATAGTTCCTCAATATGAGAAAGAAGGGAGTAGGCCTATTGTGGTCTACTTTGGCAGGGATTAATGACTTTTATTCTGGGTAAGCTTGGATGAACAGCCATGTTTTCAATTTCTTCTTGAAATTGTTCATAGACGGTTCGAGGCGTATGTCCGGTGGTAGTGAGTTCCAGTGAGTGGGACCTGCAATCGAGCGCGCACGGCTGCGTTTGGAGGAGAGATGGGCGTTCTTCAAGGGGGGAACAAGTAGGGTGCCAGATTTTGCCGTTTTGGTGGGTCGACTGGACTTAGGGGCTGTGAAAGGGAGGTCTAACCAGTTAGAGTTGTGCATGTGGATTGCTTTATGTATTATGGTGAGTGTTTTATAGATAATGCGTGGTTATGGGGAGCCAGTGTAGGTCTCTGAGGATGGGGGTGATGTGGTCATATTTGCGGGTGTTCGCAATGAGTCTTGCTGCAGCGTTTTGTAGCATTTGTAGGGGTTTAATGGTAGAATAGGGGAGTCCAATAAGTAAAGCATTGCAGTAGTCCAATTTGGATGTGATGGTGGCTTGGATAACTGTACGGAAATCCTGGGTGTGTAGGAGAGGTCTAAGTTTTTTGAGTACATTGAGTTTGAAAAAGCAGGCTTTAAGTATGGAGTTTACGTAGTTCTTCATACTTAATTGATGGTCAAGGATCACTCCAAGGTCCTTAACAAAGGACTGTGTTGGGGGAGGGTTAAGTTTGGTAGTATTAGGCAGGGGAGGGGAAGCAGATGAATGGGGGGAGATAAGTAGCAGCTCAGTTTTGTTCGTGTTGATGGCAAGATGGAGATTAGTAAGGAGAGAGTTGATGGCCGTGAGGCATTTTTCCCAATGTTCTAGGGCGTCTGCGAGAGAGTTCTGTATGGGGATGATGATCTGCACATCATCGGCATAGAGGTAGAACTTAAGTTTGAGGTCAGAGAGGAGGTGGCATAGGGGAGTGATGTAAATGTTGAAGAGGGTGGGAGACAGTGAGGAGCCTTGGGGGACTCCTTGCTGGAGGGGTTGAGGGGTAGATGTGGAGTTCCCAATTTTAACGGAGAACTTTCTGTTAGAGAGGAAAGATTTGAACCAGGAAAGAGCCAGACCTGTGATGCCAATGTTTTCTAGACAGGTTAGAAGATGATGGTGGCTAATGGTGTCGAAGGCTGAAGAAATGTCGAGGAGGGCAAGGAGGTAGCTGTGGCCTTGACCCATACCTCGGAGGAGATGGTCAGAAAGGGATAGAAGTAAAGATTCAGTGTTAAAGTGTTTTCGGAATCCAAATTGTGATGGGTGAAGAATCAGATGGTCTTCGAGATAGGCCATGAGTTGTGAGTTGACAACTCTTTCCAGTAGTTTGGCAATGAAGGGGAGGTTGGAGATTGGGCGGAAATTGGAGGGGTCTTTAGGGCCAAGTGAGGGTTTCTTGAGGAGGGGTCTGACTGCTGCATGCTTGAGTGCATCTGGGACGGACCCATGTGCAATAGAGCAGTTAATGATGTCCGCTATGGCTTTGACTATAGCGTCAGGAACTGCAAGTAGTGCTTTTGAGGGCAATAGGTCTTCAGGATGGGAGGAGGGTTTGAGCTTTTTGAGGATAGCTTGGATTTCTACTGTGGAGGTAAAGTCCAGAGCTGGCATTGAGGGTTGGCAAGGAGTGGTAGGAGCAGGTAGGGTGGCAGTGGTAGCTAGGGTGGCAGTGGTAGTGGTAGGGTGGCAGGGAGTGGTAGGAGCAGGTAGGGTGGGTACGGGACTGTTCAGAGATGGGGAGAATCTCAGTAGGAGGGTAGCAATTTTGTTGTAGAAGTATTTGGCTATTTCCTCGCATTTGGCAGAGGCCTCATAGTCGAGTGTGGTAGGAGGGATGGGAGTGGTGAGACTTGAGACATATGAAAAGAGTGTTTTGGGGTTGAATCTGAGATCATGGATTTTTTTGGCGTAATAATCTTGTTTATGTTTTTGGGTGGAGATTCTGTAGCTGTGGAGAGCAGATTTGAAAATGGCGGAGTTTCGAGTGGTCTGGTCTTTGCGCCATTGTCTCTCCTTTTGCCTTAAGGTAGTTTTTAGGCTTTTTAGTTCTGGAGTGAACCATGGGTTAGATGGTTTTGAGGAGTTCTTTATAACTTTGCTGGAGACTGGACAGAGTTTGTTGGCGATGTCTCCTGTGATGTTGTTCCAGGATGCAAGTGCTGAATCCGGATCTGAGCAGTTTAACTTGGGTAGTGAGGTGGTTAATGCATCTGCCAGGTCGGTGCTAGAGGGGGATTTTCTGAATGTTATGGTTTTACTGATATTGCTGTTGCTAGGAGGAGGGCTGTTGATGGTGAACAGGCCCTCTATCAGGAAGTGGTCAGACCATGGAATGGGGGTGGACGTAGGATGGTTGGAGGCTTGGATGTCGGAATTTCCAGTGGAAACACTGAGAGGAGAGGATCACCTTGCTGGTGGCTGAAAGGAATCAGTAAGTTTTTTGCTTGGGACATTGACATTGACTTTTTTAAAAGTATTGGGGCAAAGTTAACTATTTGGGAATATTATTTAGTGTGTTTGTGTGTTTGTGCCTTTAATAGTCAGGCAGTGAATAAACAAGTTAGACTGTTTGCATTTTTAAATAGTCAGTCAATAAGGTAGCAGTAGGTAGGCAGTGAATACACAAGTTAGACTGTTTGTATTTTTAGTCAGTCAATAAGGTAGCAGTAGGTTAGCAGTGAATAAACAACATATATAGAAACATAGAAATGACGGCAGAAGAAGACCAAACGGCCCATCCAGTCTGCCCAGCAAGCTACGCAGTTTATCCATTTTTTTTTTTATCTTCCCCCCCACCCCTTTTTTTCTCCCCCTCCCCCGTCACTATTGGCTTCCAGCACCCTCCGGCCCCAATTCCCTTCCACCCCTCCACCAATGCAGAGAGCAGTGCCGTATCCGCATCCCAATGAACATCCAGTTCAATCAGGGGTAGCAACTGCCACAATAAACGGCCACACCCCTGCCCCATACTCTTACCCACCTCTGTTTTGCTTGTTTGTTTTTTGTTTTTTTGTTTTGGTTTTTTTTGTTTTTTGTTTTTTTGGAGATGGCAGCCCTCCAACCTTCCGCTCCGTGAAGGTGGAACACAAACCACTGGCATCCCGCTCCGTGAATGCCTCTGTGGCTACTGCCGCTCCGTGCAGTATTTTGCTGCCTGAAGGTGGAACAACTACTTGCCACTGGCATCCCGCTCCGTGAATGCCTCTGTGGCTACTGCCGCTCCGTGCAGTGTTTTACCACCTCCTCTATATTTATGCCCACTAGACTTGATGGATCCACAGTGTTTATCCCACGCCCCTTTGAAGTCTTTCACAGTTTTAGACTTCACCACTTCCTCCGGAAGGGCATTCCAGGCATCCACCACCCTTTCCGTGAAGAAATACTTCCTGACATTGGTTCTTAGTCTTCCTCCCCGGAGCCTCAGCTCGTGACCTCTGGTTCTGCTGATTTTTTTCCGTCTGAAAAGGTTTGTCGTTGTCTTTGGATCATTAAAGTTTTTCAAGTATCTGAAAGTCTGAATCATATCACCCCTGCTCCTCCTTTCCTCCAGGGTGTACATATTTAGATTCTTCAATCTCTCCTCGTACGTCATCCGATGAAGATCCTCCACCTTCTTGGTTGCCCTTCTCTGTACCGCTTCCATCTTGTCTTTGTCTCTTTGTAGATACGGTCTCCAGAACTGAACACAGTACTCCAGGTGAGGCCTCACCAAGGACCTGTACAAGGGAATAATCACTTCCCTTTTCTTACTCGATATTCCTCTCTCTATGCAGCCCAGCATTCTTCTGGCTTTTGCTATCGCCTTGTCACATTGTTTCGCAGACTTCATATCATTAGACACTATCACCCCAAGGTCCCTCTCCTGCTCCGTGCACATCAGCCTTTCCCCCCCCATCGAATACAGTTCATTTGGATTTCCACTCCCCATATGCATGACTTTGCACTTCTTGGCATTGAATCTCAGCTGCCATATCTTCGACCACTCTTCCAGTTTCCTTAAATCCCGTCTCATTCTCTCCACTCCTTCCGGCGTGTCCACTCTGTTGCAGATCTTAGTGTCATCCGCAAAAAGACAAACCTTACCTTCTATCCCGTCCGCAATGTCGCTCACAAAGATATTGAACAGGACCGGTCCCAAAACCGATCCTTGTGGTACACCACTTAAAACCGCTCTCTCTTCAGAGAAAGTTCCGTTTACCATCACACATTGTCTTCTGTCCGTCAACCAATTTGCAATCCAGGTCACCACCTCGGCCCTCACTCCTAAGCTTCTCGTTTTATTCACCAGTCTCCTGTGCGGAACCGTATCAAAAGCTTTGCTGAAATCCAAGTAGATGACATCGAGCGCTCTTCCTTGATCCAATTCTTTGGTTACCCAGTCAAAAAAGTCAATCAGATTTGTCTGACAGGATCTTCCTCTGGTGAATCCATGTTGCCTCTGGTCCATTAATTCTCCTGACTGTAGATAGTTCACTATTCTCTCTTTCAGCAGTGACTCCATTACTTTTCCCACCACCGAAGTGAGGCTAACCGGTCTGTAGTTGCCAGCCTCCTCCCTGTTCCCACTCTTGTGAAGCGGGACCACCACCGCTCTTCTCCAATCTCTTGGTACCACTCCTGTTTCTAGGGATCTATTGAACAGGTCACACAGCGGACCCGCCAGAACATCTCTGAGCTCCCTCAGTATCCTTGGATGAATCCCATCAGGCCCCATAGCTTTCTCCACTTTCAGATTCTTTAGCTCTTCCCATACATTTTCTACTGTAAAAGGATTTTCATCTATTCCACTTCCCTCCAGTTTCTTGTTGTGTAGAGATGGTCCTTCTCCAGGGTCTTCTTTAGTGAACACAGAGCTGAAGTATTCGTTTAATATTTCTGCCATTTCTTCATCTCTCTCCACACATTGATCATTACCACCTTTCAATTTCACTATACCACTTTGGACCTTTCTCTTTTCGCTGATGTATCTGAAAAATGTTTTGTCACCATTTTTTATCTCCTTATTTATTTATTTATTTATTTATTGTTTTTGTTATACCGAGTTTCATGACAGGCATCACATCAACCCGGTTTACAATTAACAAAGTGTGTAAAACATAACATAACGTAAAACAATGTTCTCAAAAAGAACCTTGAACTTTAAATATCGTGAATCAGATATAGGAATTGAGAAAGTTACAATAAATCAGGGAAATCAACTTGGAGCTGGAAAAGGGGAGAGATTGCACAGAGCAATATTAACATTTCAGTCTATTAATGTAATAGAGTAGCATAGTGAGTAAATAAGAATATGTGAGAAACTGTGGCAATACCTCACTATGGAACGGAACATAAATAACCAAATGGCAATCCTCTCTTCCGCTTGTCTTTTTGCCAACTTGATTAATTTCTTCGTCTCCCTCAGTTGAAACAAATATTCTTCTTTGTGCTCCTCCCTTTGGGATCTTTTGTATTTTTTGAATGCTGTTCTTTTAGCTTTAATTTTGTCAGCCACCTCCTTTGAGAACCAGATAGGTTTCAATTTTCTTTTGCTTTTCTTTACATTTCTAACATATAGAGCAGTTGCCTTGGTGATTGCTCCTTTTAGATTGGTCCACTGCTGATCCACATCTCTTTCATTCTCCCATCCTTTTAGTTCTTCCTTCAGGTACTTCCCCATTTCCTCAAAGTCTGTGTTTTTGAACTGTAAAACTCGGGTCTTTGTGGTTCTTTTCCCTATTCTTTTAGTGATATTAAACCATATCGTTTGATGATCACTGGTGCTGAGGTGGGTGCCCACCTGGACATCGGAGACATTATCTCCATTAGTGAGCACTAAGTCGAGTATAGCTCCTTCTCTCGTGGGTTCCAACACCATTTGTTTGAACAAAGTTACTTGCATGGCATCCACTATCGCTCTACTATTTTTAGTTTCTGCAGATGGGATTTTCCAGTCTACATCTGGCATATTAAAGTCACCCACGATCACCACTTCTCCCTTCTTACCTATCTTATGGATGTCTTCAACCAGATCTCTGTCCAGCTCTTCCTTTTGGTTTGGAGGCCTGTAAACCACTCCAATATAAATGGATGCTCCGTCATCTTTTTTTAGGTCGACCCATAGTGCTTCTTCCTTGCCCCAACTTCCTTGCAGCTCAGATGCTTGGATGTTGTTTCTGACATAAAGAGCCACACCTCCCCCTTTTCTATCCACTCTGTCCTTCCTTAACAAGTTATAGCCTGGTATTGTTGTATCCCATTCATGAGATTCAACAAGTTAGACTGTTGTCTCCCATGAATCTCCATGAATGGGATTGTTGTATCCCATTCATGAGATTCAACAAGTTAGACTGTTTGTATTTAGTCAGTCAATAAGGTAGCAGTAGGTAGTGTGTTTATTTTTTAAAAGTCTGCCTGACTATTAATGTGTCCTCCAGACTTTTAAAGAGCTAAGTGTTTTATTTAATAATAACTGAGTGCATTGTATTGAAAAACAAACAAAAAAAAAACCCACAAAAAAAAAAACCCCACAAAAAAGTAGCCAGAAGCTAGAAATAAGCTAGGAGCAGTATATACCAAAGTAAAAAAGTTGAATAGTTCAGCTCAGTTACTCACCTTGGAAAGGTGTTGAGGTAGTGTGATTAGGTTTGAATAGGGAACAACATTTCTTAATCAAGGGAGCTGTGAGTCACTCAGGCTGACTAACTAAAGTTAGACTGTTTGTATTTCCCAACCCACCCACCCCAAGCTCATCCCTTAATTTATAGGCAGGTGCCACTTGCACAAAAAAAAAACAAAAAACCCATCAACAAAAACTTTATTGAGAATTCGATCAGACCCCAGTAGGCCACTACCAGACATATAGTGAATTCACTAATACATTTAAAGGAACTTAGACACATTCCTACTCCCATAGCAACCTAAAACTTAACTAGGAACTGATCAAAATTGAGATGAAGGCAGCAGTCCAGCAGCAAGAGGGGGGCTTCCCAGTCTTTTGCATCGAGTGTCACATGTATGATTTTTTACCCACCGGTGAGAAGTTGTACATGTGCATGCGATGCAAAGAGCTCCTGGCTCTCAGAGAACGAGTCCGATCTCTGGAGGCTAGAGTGGCAGACCTGGAGGAGCTGAGGGAGACAGAGAAGTATATAGATGAGACCTTCAGGGACATAGTAGTCCAGTCCCAACTTCAGACTGGCAGCCCTGGTGCTGCCTTGGAGGAAGAAGGTCTCATAATGGGAGAGCACCAACCAGGTGTAGCAGGAAAGGATCCTATAGCAAGGACCTGCTCTCTAGGTGATGCATTGTCCTTTCGCACTGAGGATATCTCCCCAAGGCCTACTGCCCAGGAGGGAAGGGTTAGGTCGGCCGTCATAGTTGGTGATTCGATTATTAGGAATGTAGATAGCTGGGTGGCGGGTGGGTGTGAGGATCGCCTGGTAACATGCCTACCTGGTGCGAAGGTGGTGGACCTCACGCGTCACCTAGATAGGATTTTAGACAGTGCTGGGGAGGAGCCGGCTGTCGTGGTACACGTGGGCACCAACGACATAGGAAAATGTGGGAGGGAGGTTCTGGAAGCCAAATTTAGGCTCTTAGGTAGAAAGATTAAATCCAGAACCTCCAGGGTAGCATTCTCTGAAATGCTCCCTGTTCCACGCGCAGGTCACCAGAGGCAAGCAGAGCTCCGGAGTCTCAATGCGTGGATGAGACGATGGTGCAAGGAAGAGGGATTCAGTTTTGTTAGGAACTGGGGAACCTTTTGGGGAAGGGGGAGTCTCTTCCGAAGGGATGGGCTCCACCTTAACCAGGGTGGAACCAGACTGCTGGCGCTAACCTTTAAAAAGGAGCTAGAGCAGCTTTTAAACTAGAACAAAGGGGAAAGCCGACAGTCGCTCAGCAGCGCATGGTTCGGAGAGATGTATCTTTAAAGGATACTAATGATGCATTAGAATTAGGGCATCCCGACAGTGAGGTTCCAATAATTAGAAAAGTAGTCCAAGTGCCTGTAACTAAAAACTCACCTGAGCTAAAAAATTCTAACTTATCCCTATCAATTAAAAAGCAGAATAAAAATACAAACAAAAAACAAACTTTGAAATGTTTGTATGCTAATGCCAGAAGTCTAAGAAGTAAGATGGGAGAATTAGAATGTATTGCAGTAAATGATGACATAGACTTAATTGGCATCTCAGAGACATGGTGGAAAGAGGATAACCAATGGGACAGTGCTATACCGGGGTACAAATTATATCGCAATGACAGAGAGGAGCAGTCGGGAGGAGGTGTGGCGCTTTATGTCCGGGATGGCATAGAGTCCAACAGGATAAACATCCTGCATGAGACTAAATACAAAATTGAATCTTTATGGGTAGAAATCCCTTGTGTATCAGGGAAGACTACAGTGATAGGGGTATACTACCGTCCACCTGGTCAAGATGGTGAGATGGACAGTGAAATGCTAAGAGAAATTAGGGAAGCTAAACAAATTGGTAGTGCAGTAATAATGGGAGACTTCAATTACCCCAATATAGACTGGGTAAATGTATCATCGGGTCACACTAGAGAGATAACGTTCCTGGATGGAATAAATGATGGCTTTATGGTGCAATTGGTTCAGGAACCGACGAGAGAGGGAGCAATTTTAGATCTAATTCTCAGTGGAGCACAGGACTTGGTGAGAGAGGTAACGGTGGTGGGGCCGCTTGGCAATAGTGATCATAATATGATCAAATTTGATTTAATGACTGGAAACGGAACAGTGTGCAAATCCAAGGCTCTCGTGCTAAACTTTCAAAAGGGAAACTTTGATAAAATGAAAAAATTGTTAGAAAAAAACTGAAAGGAGCAGCTACAAAAGTAAAAAATGTCCAAGAGGCGTGGTCATTGTTAAAAAATACCATTCTAGAAGCACAGTCCAGATGTATTCCACACATTAAGAAAGGTGGAAAGAAGGCAAAACGATTACCGGCATGGTTAAAAGGGGAGGTGAAAGAAGCTATTTTAGCCAAAAGATCTTCATTCAAAAATTGGAAGAAGGATCCAACAGAAGAAAATAGGATAAAGCATAAACATTGGCAAGTTAAATGTAAGACATTGATAAGACAGGCTAAGAGAGAATTTGAAAAGAAGTTGGCTGTAGAGGCAAAAACTCACAGTAAAAACTTTTTAAAATATATCCGAAGCAGAAAGCCTGTGAGGGAGTCAGTTGGACCGTTAGATGATCGAGGAGTTAAAGGGGCACTTAGAGAAGATAAGGCCATCGCGGAAAGATTAAATGATTTCTTTGCTTCGGTGTTTACTGAAGAGGATGTTGGGGAGGTACCAGTAATGGAGAAGGTTTTCATGGGTAATGATTCAGATGGACTGAATCAAATCACGGTGAACCTAGAAGATGTGGTAGGCCTGATTGACAAACTGAAGAGTAGTAAATCACCTGGACCGGATGGTATACACCCCAGAGTTCTGAAGGAACTAAAAAATGAAATTTCAGACCTATTAGTACAAATTTGTAACTTATCATTAAAATCATCCATTGTACCTGAAGACTGGAGGATAGCAAATGTAACCCCAATATTTAAAAAGGGCTCCAGGGGCGATCCGGGAAACTACAGACCGGTTAGCCTGACTTCAGTGCCAGGAAAAATAGTGGAAAGTGTTCTAAACATCAAAATCACAGAACATATAGAAAGACATGGTTTAATGGAACAAAGTCAGCATGGCTTTACCCAGGGCAAGTCTTGCCTCACAAATCTGCTTCACTTTTTTGAAGGAGTTAATAAACATGTGGATAAAGGTGAACCGGTAGATATAGTATACTTGGATTTTCAGAAGGCGTTTGACAAAGTTCCTCATGAGAGGCTTCTAGGAAAAGTAAAAAGTCATGGGATAGGTGGCAATGTCCTTTCGTGGATTGCAAACTGGCTAAAAGACAGGAAACAGAGAGTAGGATTAAATGGGCAATTTTCTCAGTGGAAGGGAGTGGACAGTGGAGTGCCTCAGGGATCTGTATTGGGACCCTTACTGTTCAATATATTTATAAATGATCTGGAAAGAAATACGACGAGTGAGATAATCAAATTTGCAGATGACACAAAATTGTTCAGAGTAGTTAAATCACAAGCAGATTGTGATAAATTTCAGGAAGACCTTGTGAGACTGGAAAATTGGGCATCCAAATGGCAGATGAAATTTAATGTGGATAAGTGCAAGGTGATGCATATAGGGAAAAATAACCCATGCTATAATTACACGATGTTGGGTTCCATATTAGGTGCTACAACCCAAGAAAGAGATCTAGGTGTCATAGTGGATAACACATTGAAATTGTCGGTTCAGTGTGCTGCGGCAGTCAAAAAAGCAAACAGAATGTTGGGAATTATTAGAAAAGGAATGATGAATAAAACGGAAAATGTCATAATGCCTCTGTATCGCTCCATGGTGAGACCGCACGTTGAATACTGTGTACAATTCTGGTCGCCGCATCTCAAAAAAGATATAATTGCGATGGAGAAGGTACAGAGAAGGGCTACCAAAATGATAAGGGGAATGGAACAACTCCCCTATGAGGAAAGAATAAAGAGGTTAGGACTTTTCAGCTTGGAGAAGAGACGACTGAGGGGGGATATGATAGAGGTGTTTAAAATCATGAGAGGTCTAGAACGGGTAGATGTGAATCGGTTATTTACTCTTTCGGATAGTAGAAAGACTAGGGGGCACTCCATGAAGTTAGCATGGGGCACATTTAAAACTAATCGGAGAAAGTTCTTTTTTACTCAATGCACAATTAAACTCTGGAATTTGTTGCCAGAGAATGTGGTTCGTGCAGTTAGTATAGCTGTGTTTAAAAAAGGATTGGATAAGTTCTTGGAGGAGAAGTCCATTACCTGCTATTAAGTTCACTTAGGGGCGGATTTTCAAAGGCGCGCGAATAGCCTACTTTTGTTTGCGCTCCAGGTGCAAACAAAAGTACGCTGGATTTTAGTAGATACGCGCGGAGCCGCGCGTATCCACTAAAATCCTGGATCGGCGCGCGCAAGGCTATGAATTTTGTATAGCCGGCGCGCGCCGAGCCGCGCAGCCTACCCCGTTCCCTCCAAGGCCGCTCCGAAATCGGAGCGGCCTCGGAGGGAACTTTCCTTTGCCCTCCCCTCACCTTCCCCTCCCTTCCCCTACCTAACCCACCCGCCCGGCCCTGTCTAAACCCCCCCCTTACCTTTGTCGGGGGATTTACACCTCCCGGAGGGAGGCGTAAATCCCCGCGCGCCAGCGGGCCTCCTGCGCGCCGGGCCGCGACCTGGGGGCGGGTACGGAGGGCGCGGCCAAGCCCCCGGGCCGTAGCCACGCCCCCGTACCCGCCCCCAAAACACTGCCGACACGCCCCCGAAACGCCGCGACGACCGGACCCGCCCCCCCGACACGCCCCCGATACGCCCCCCTCCGAGAACCCCGGGACTTACGCGAGTCCCGGGGCTCTGCGCGCGCCGGGAGGCCTATGTAAAATAGGCTTCCCGGCGCGCAGGGCCCTGCTCGCGTAAATCCGCCCGGTTTTGGGCGGATTTACGCGAGCAGGGCTCTGAAAATCCGCCCCTTAGAGAATAGCCACTGCCATTAGCAATGGTTACATGGAATAGACTTAGTTTTTGGGTACTTGCCAGGTTCTTATGGCCTGGATTGGCCACTGTTGGAAACAGGATGCTGGGCTTGATGGACCCTTGGTCCGACCCAGTATGGCATTTTCTTATGTTCTTAATGCATCTGTTCTTAATGAGACCTCCCCTCCTTGTCCTCAGCATTTACTCCGTCAGCTTAGTTATCTTACTTATTCGTGTAGAGAAAAAGAAAAATGGACTATTTGTGGAGCTTCTGAAGCACCTACACTGTGTGTTTCTCCCATTCCTATACGCCCTTCACCAACCTGTGCTTTTGCTCATTTTGGTTCTTTTGTCAATACCTGGCCACCTCCTTTTTCAGGCCCTTTGTTTCATACTGCACTTACCCATTTCCCCTTTTGTTTTTCACAAAATGGTACTGGACCTTTCTTAGGTATCTCTTCTTGTGATACTGTCTATCATGCTATGTATCTAGAATTTGGTTCACAGCCTCTCATGGATGTTTTCTGGCAATGTGGTATTTCTGTCTATCCGTTTCTTCCACTCCAATGGCGTGGTACTTGTGCTATGGTGATTTTAGCTGCTCCTGTGTTCATTTCTCCCCTTTCTATATTTTCACCCTCTGTCTTTTCAAAACTTGTATGTCGTTCTGCTTATCTTATTCCAACTGATGTACCTGATGAATTTAAACTGTTTAGCTGAACTGAACTATTTTTTGCTTCTTGGCTGACACCTGGTGTTCAAGCTGCTGCAAATGCCAAGTGGATTCAGACTATCCGTTATCAGTTTATGCAGTTTGTTAATTTAACTACTGCTGGTCTTAATGCTATTAATACTGAGCTTAGAGCAACTGCAATTACTGCTCAACAGGATCAACTCGCCTTAGATTCTATTCTTGCTTCTAAGGGTGGAGTCTGTGTTATCATTGGCACTGCATGTTGTACCTATATTCCCACTGCAGCTTACAAACATAACATGTCATATGTTTTCCAACACCTTCGTAATCTATCTCATGTTATGTATGCACAAAGTGGTATAAATTCGGCTACTGACTCATGGCTTGACTCTATATTTTCATGGCTTCCTTCAATTTCTTGGCTGCGTAAGTTACTATTTTCTGTATTTGCTATCTTCTTTATATTGATTTTTAGCTGTTGTTGTTTTCAATGTTCTTTTTCTCTTCTATCATATCTTCGTACTCCTTCTTCTCTGTTACACCTATCTACTTCTATCCCTGGTTCTCAGTATGAAACAGTTCTCCTTGCAGAGACTCACCCATCATGAACAGTGCAACAAGAATATACATATTTTCTTCTTTAATAATTTGTTTAGTTCTCGCTTATCTTTATGCTAGTTATACTAGTATGTGATTTAATATTATTTGATTTGTAGCATACAGACTGTTTTCTATTAGGAACAAATCTTTCTCTTTAGACTATTAGTTTAAATATGGTGTTCCTTCCTTATGCAATGTAATTTCTAGTTTAAGACTAAAGTTATGATATTATAATTACACTTGCAGTTTAACTATAGAACTGGATGATTTCTATTGTAATTCAGTTTTAATGTTATTGTTTGATTAACTAGTGAATGCCTATGCTTATATGAGTATCACTTACACTCATTAGGAATCTAGAGGGACACACACAACTGAGCTTTACACCTGATAAATACCAAGGTTAGTTGTTAGGACACACTTTTTAGGCCCCTTTGTTATGGCCCATCGTCGCGGATCTGTTGGTGTGCCACTCTTGCCATTGAAGGTGGCACAAGAGGGAAATGATATATGGCAGCGTAACATGAAGACTTTGGCTCAGGCCTTTGGCTCACTCAGCTTACCCCAGAATCCTTTGCTGTCTGACTTAACTGAAACTGCTGGCATACAATGAACTTAAGCTGACCTGTGCGTAAATGGCTGCTGAGAGATATCTGGAATACCTTTAGGCTCTGCAAAGCCTATACTTAAAGGTCATGAGGTTATCGATGGCAGATGGCTGAAACTGCATTCTTTGCTTATCTGGCTCCAAGAGACTCCAACTGAAATCAGAGTTTCTCCTTGCCCCCTGGAGATGAAATGATTGATCTATCAACAGAACAAAAAAATTCAGAAGAAACAGGGCACACATCAAAAGCAAAGCTAAAACAAAGGGACCTTAATGTGGGTGGGGAGTTCTCAGGCTAAAGAAGGTTAGCTTATTTCACTGTCATATTGCGTAAGTGATCCTCGTCACAGAAACATAGAAATGACGGCAGAAGAAGACCAAACGGCCCATCCAGTCTGCCCAGCAAGCTTCACACATTTTTTCTCTCATACTTATCTGTTTCTCTTAGCTCTTGGTTCTATTTCCCTTCCACCCCCACCATTAACGTAGAGAGCAGTGATGGAGCTGCATCCAAGTGAAATATGTAGCTTGATTAGTTAGGGGTAGTAGGGGTAGTAACCACCGCAATAAGCAAGCTACACCCATGCTTATTTGTTTTACCCAGACTATGTTATACAGCCCTTATTGGTTGTTTTTCTTCTCCCCTGCCGTTGAAGCAGGGAGCTATGCTGGATATGCGTGAAGTATCAGGTTTTTTTTTCTCCCCTGCCATTGAAGCAGAGAGCTATGCTGGATATGCGTGAAGTATCAGTTTTTTTTTTCTCCCCTGCCATTGAAGCAGAGAGCTATGCTGGATATGCGTGAAGTATCAGTTTTTCTTCTCTCCTGCCGTTGAAGCAGGGAGCTATGCTGGATATGCTTGAAGTATCAGTTTTTTTTTTCTCCCCTGCCATTGAAGCAGAGAGCTATGCTGGATATGCGTGAAGTATCAGTTTTTCTTCTCTCCTGCCGTTGAAGCAGAGAGCTATGCTGGATATGCGTGAAGTATCAGTTTTTCTTCTCCCCTGCATTCTGTGTATGGTTTAAACCTATATAATACAGCTTTTTCAAGATACTGGAAGAGACAGTAATGCCCTGCCTATATTGAAGGTTTAGCTGTCTGTGTCTTCCAAGGATATGCAATAATAAATTTATCTTTGCTTTTACTAAATTCCTTGTGATATTCTTGTGTGTCCTGTAGCAGAGAAGTGCCGTTTACACTGTCAGGTAATATATACACTTGTTAGTCTTGGTAGTCACATGGTCTTGATAGTCACATGGTAGGAGCAATGGACGGCCGGCGCCATCTTTAAAAATGGTGTGGGCCATCCAGTGCTCCTACCATGTGACAGGGGCTGGCCAATGGCATGGATACCCTGTCACATGCTAAGGGCAAAGGGTCATTGGCACCATTTTGTTTACTGACAGCCGATGGCCCAAGAGTGGGAGAACACTCCCGGGACCCCCACTGGACCACCAAGTACTTAAACATTTTTGGGGGTCCGGAGGGTGGGGGAATACTAAAGAACTAATTTTAAAGGGTTGGGCTGTGTTTTTGTGTTACTTTTAAGTGCCCTTTCTTCCTGCCCCCCCCCCCTCCATAATGATTAGAGAACCCACAAAATGAATCGTGGGGTTTCCTATCACTATCGGGGACCCCCCCGATAACTGACGAGATTGAAAATATTGTCCGATATTTTCAATCATCAGATAAACGATTCACATTCCTAGTGTACAGTCCTGTTCTTGCACCCCAGGGCTATCATAGTGCAGGGAGATTGAACCTCACCCCAGTTACCCCATTATCACTGTCTCAGGTATGTAGGGTGTACATTTGGCTCCTGTGACCTGCAAAGGCTCAATTGATACAAAGACATCCTCCACCATTATGCCATAAAAAAAGACTACATGCACAGCAGGCAGCATATGGAAGAAAAATACCATTTTTCCTTACATCATGCTGGCCACCACAATGGCTGCAGGACTCAATACCTCAGCCAGTGCCATTGCTTGGTCCTCAATGATTTTCCCTTCCATTGCTGGTCACCTGACCCCCATGCCTCTGTGTTAGTCTGTGGAAGGGGTAGGTGATGTATCTTATAGGGTGGGGGTCTTACTGTCTGATCCTGGCTGCTGTGCTCACCCTCCATTCCCCACAGCAGAGCCATTAGCTTCTGTGCCAGATACTACTGCCACATAAAATCTAATTTGTGATGGTTTGACTGCAGCAGAGGTTGATGAGGTGACAGGGTAAGAGCTGGGGCTTTGGACATTAATTTTCCTGTGAACTGCTGCCACCTGAACTGTTTTAGTATTTTCCACTGCAGCAAGGACACCACTTATGTGTCTTCCCAGTGATGCAGCCACCTCTGAGGTAGAAGGAGTGGTCTTGCTGGCTAGAATGGCTGCCTCAGTGGTGGAAAGAGCTGAGGCAGGAATAGTATCTGCAGTGACTGGTGATGTGCCCCAGCAGTTGACAGTACTGCGCAAGGAGCAGTGTGCCCTGCAATGGTAGAAGTGACTTTATTAGCCACTGCTGGGGTAAAACTGCACTTTGCAGGGGTGCAGTGGTAGAAGATGCTAGTAGGGGGGCAGCTGCAAGCTGATGTTGTTGCTGAAACCTTATAGATGCCAGCCAGAAAGACATAGATGGCCTTCCAGTTGGCACCTTTCTTAATCCCTCCACCTTAGGTCTTGTTTGAGTATGCTTCTTCCCCCTTGCCAAGGCTGGTCTTTCTTTTGAGGTATAAAGCAGTGAGGACTGGGGATGAAGCAGCCTCTTATAAAATTAAAGGGGGGGGGGAGTAATAAGTTATTTAAAGTGTATTTTTTTATTTAGACAAATATGATAATAAATAAAATATATGTGAAAATGTAACATAAGTAATCTGTGCTCTGAAATAAACAGAAGGAAGTTCACAGGGAGTGAGTAGTAAAAAGAAACTATATAAAACTCACTCAAAATGCTTGTGCCCTTGGTTACTCCTGGAAGAGCTGCAGCAGGGATTTAATTAGAGCTCAGCTGGGTTGCAGAGCTTCCAGCCCAGCTGAGTGGCTGATTTAAGTTCCCCTCCTGGACCTCCAGAAGCCTCAGAAATTAAACAAAAAATATAAAATATAAGAGGAGCTGCTCTTTTAAATTATAAAACTAAAATAAAATAAAAAAGGCAATTATGAGGGAATGGTTGAAATTAAATAACTAAATCAAACAAAACAGTAGTGAAAGTGACTGAAAGGAAGAGCACAAAAGACGATAAAACTTTAACTCAAACCAATAAGAAAGAAAATATACCTCAGGATTTACCCTGACTAAAATCAAACTCACTCTAAAACTAAAGCCCTGAAAAACACTGTCCCTACCTAAAATAAAACTCATTCTGAAAAGTGTGCCTATTAAAAGTAAAAGTATGTGGTGGGGGGAGGGAAGAGAGGCTGCAGTCAGTTTACAGGGCAAGGCAGAGGAGCTGCTTTCTACCAAACAAATGAAACAAAAGTCTAAATAATTTAACTAAACTTTCCTTTATGCGGATGACATTCAAATACTCATTCCTATAGCTGAATCTCTACACAAAACTATGGCATACTGGAATAAATGCCTCACAGCAATCAATAACCTACTCGCCAGCCTCAACCTGGTACTAAACACGAACAAAACAGAAATCCTAATCATAGCTCCTGAAAATCACTCTCCACCCATCGCTCCAACGGCTAGCCAAGGTTCAGTCACCTCTTCCCCGCCACAAGTAAGAGACCTGGGTGTACTGCTGGACAACAGATTCAACCTCAACAAGTTCGTAAATAACACCACGAAAGAATGCTTCTTTAAATTGCAAACACTAAAGAAACTAAAACCACTACTAAACTACAGAGACTTCCGCCTGGTCCTACAGGCCATCATACTCCCAAAACTGGACTACTGCAATTCTCTACTTCTGGGCCTTCCCACCTGCACCACCAAACCACTCCAGATGGTAATGAACGCCACGGCCAGAATTCTCTCAAACACCAAAAAAAGGGAACATATCACCCCCATCCTTCAGCAGCTCCATTGGCTACCGATTAAATACAGGATTCACTTTAAAACCATTATGATGGTACACAAAGCCCTACACAACATCGCGCCTCTCAACTTAACTTACCAACTCCTGCTACACACTTCCAAGAAACCAACCAGAAGCGCATACAAGAACCTGCTAATCACCCAGCCGGCAAAAACCTCACTGAGGAAACGCGCAATATCCACAGCGGGCCCCACACTCTGGAATTCACTCCCTCCAGACCTTCGCCTTGAACCCTGCCATAATACATTCAAAAAGAAACTAAAGACTTGGTTCTTCACACAAGCTTTCCCGGAGAACTAAGAGCAGGAAGAGCTAATACTTTATCAGTTCAGCCTATGACCAGACCCACCTGTCGTCCATAAGTTCTTGAAGAGCTCAGCATTGAATCTTAATCAACCTCGATTGTTTACTGTATTCTCCTCTAATCTCCTCTAATCTCCTCTAATCTCTATGTTATCTGTTAAAATGTAAAATGCATTTATAATGTTATCTGTTAAAATGTTATCTGTTAAAATGTAAAATGTATTTATAATGTTATTTATAATGTTATTTGTTATAATGTAAGCCGCCCACGTGGCGACAGTTTTATTTCACTGTACACCGGTGTGATATGTATTTTATACAGGAACGTCGGTTTATAAAAACTAAAAATAAATAAATAAATAAATAAATAAACTCTAACAAACTGAGAACTAATGTCTTACCACAAACCTAACTAAAATATGTCAAAATTATAAGGCTAAATAAATGAAAGTATTTGAAAATAAAGGATTTATTCTCTATGCAGCCCAAGAGCTTGATTGAAAGACAGCCTCTCGCTAGGGGGTAAAGCCAGGTCTGTTTTACAATGGCCACAGGCAGTTGCCACCTAGTGCTGCTATCAGAGCAATACATAAAATTTTGGTCCTCTTAAGGTGAACCAAGAGAAGAGACCAATCTAAACTAAAATTCAACTTAAACCAGTATAATGTGCCTGTATCTAAAAAATGGAATCCAGTGTGCAAGAAAAGAATATAACATTTCAATTGTAAAACATAATCCAGGAGGGGAAATGTGTCAGCAGAGCACACTATTCAGTGCCCATTGGCTGGCAAAGGTGTCCACTGAGCCAATAGACACGGCAGCACAGTACTCTGCTCAGAATAATGCCCAGAATAGGATTTTACAATCCCCACCCAGCTGTTGCTTCCTAGTCTTATAGACATAAATTTCTGCAAAAACTAGGAGGAGGTTGACAACAAGGTCCCTTGCTCTATAAGCTGAGATCTGAGATGTGGTTCACCTAAAAATAAACATATAGGGGGAGAAATGAAGCAGGTTTTTCAGTCTGGCAGATTCCATTATCCCACAGAAGGGACAGGAGGGTGAGATATCTGTGAACTGGACACAATGCAAAATTCTCCAGCTCAGATCCCAGAGGGCCTTCGGATGTGCTGGGAATAGAAAGATGCTCACTGATGTTTCTCATCTTCAGATGGCAGAAGTTCTTCCACCAGATGGTGTCTGAGTGGAAGTTGAGGGAATTGAGGGCAAAGACGCTCATGTTGTATTGCATGAGTGAGCAGATCTTGTGCTTTGACATGGTACAGAAATATGCCGAGATGAAGTCAGACAACCTGGATGGGTTGTTAGTAGGGATGTGAATCGTTTTAGGACGATTAAAATTATCGTCCGATAATTTTAATATCGTCTTAAACCGTTATGGAACACAATACAATAGAGATTCTAACGATTTATCGTTATAAATCGTTAGAATCGTGAGCCGGCACACTAAAACCCCCCTAAAACCCACCCCCGACCCTTTAAATTAAATCCCCCACCCTCCCCCAAATGACTTAAATAACCTGCGGGTCCAGCGGCGGTCCGGAACGGCAGCGGTCCGGAACGGGCTCCTGCTACTGAATCTTGTTGTCTTCAGCCGGCGCCATTTTCCAAAATGGGGCCGAAAAATGGCGGCGGCCATAGACGAACACGATTGGACGGCAGGAGGTCCTTCCGGACCCCCGCTGGACTTTTGGCAAGTCTTGTGGGGGTCAGGAGGCCCCCCCCAAGCTGGCCAAAAGTTCCTGGAGGTCCAGCGGGGGTCAGGGAGCGATTTCCCGCCGCGAATCGTTTTCGTACGGAAAATGGCGCCGGCAGGAGATCGACTGCAGGAGGTCGTTCAGCGAGGCGCCGGAACCCTCGCTGAACGACCTCCTGCAGTCGATCTCCTGCCGGCGCCATTTTCCGTACGAAAACGATTCGCGGCGGGAAATCGCTCCCTGACCCCCGCTGGACCTCCAGAAACTTTTGGCCAGCTTGGGGGGGGCCTCCTGACCCCCACAAGACTTGCCAAAAGTCCAGCAGGGGTCCGGAAGGACCTCCTGCCGTCCAATCGTGTTCGTCTATGGCCGCCGCCATTTTTCGGCGCCATTTTGGAAAATGGCGCCGGCTGAAGACAACAAGATTCAGTAGCAGGAGCCCGTTCCGGACCGCTGCCGTTCCGGACCGCCACTGGACCCGCAGGTTATTTAAGTCATTTGGGGGGGGGGTTCGGGAGGGTGGGGGATTTAATTTAAAGGGTCGGGGGTGGGTTTTAGGGGGTTTTAATGTGCTGGTTTTGCGATTTTACGTTTTTTTCGATTTTTCACGATTTTTTCACGATATTTTACCCCCCCCAAACGGCAACAATACGATTCCCTCCCCCTCCCAGCCGAAATCGATCGTTAAGACGATCGAGGACACGATTCACATCTCTAGTTGTTAGAGTGGGGATGCTGAGAGGGTTCATGAGGATTGAAATTAATAAGTAGATCTGGATGGACAGAGCTCTGAGTCTGGTGGGGATTACTGGTCTGCAGAAACCCTTCAAGGAAGGAACACTGATTGGGTGTTATTGTGTTCCTGATCTCCTGGAGCAGACGACAGGTGACATTTTATTTTTATTTATTTATTTATTTAACACTTTTTTTATCCCGGCATTCGTAGGACACATCATGTCGGTTTACAAGTAACTAAGAAAGGAAATTACAATGAACGAGGAAAGAGGGCTAACTGGATAATATACAAGAGTACAAGAGAAAAGTCAACGAGCAGAGTTACAACATTTTGCATTCTAGTTAGGATTAGATATGCAAGAGAACTTATAAACAATGTTAAGGAGGCATGTGTACTTAAGAACTTAGCATATGAAACATATTTACAGTATAAAGGAGGCAAGTGCACTTATTTACAGTTAATGCTGGAGCAGAAGGAAGGGAGTAAAGAGGGAGGGAGCGAAAAGGGGGAAGGAGCTGAGGGGGTGGAGGGAAAGGGGGTACATTAAAGCACGGGTACTTTCAAGGAAGCGGATGATAGGGGGTGAAAGAGCGGGGGTGGGGGAGGCTAAGGGGTGCTAGAAGTAGGGAGCAAGGGGGGTGCTGGTATGGTAAATGGGAGGGAAGGGAGAAGGTATATAGGCTGAGCGGGAGCTGGGGTGGTTCAAAGGGGACAATGACTAGGATTGAGAGGAATTGGGGTATGCCTGTTTGAAGAGCCATGTCTTGATTCCTTTTTTGAAATGGCTCAGGGACGGTTCTAAGCGGAGTTTGGCGGAAAGGGAGTTCCAGAGGGTGGGGCCCGCAATGGAGAAGGCTCTATCCCTGGTGGTAGTAAGGTGCCCAATCTTAAGTGAGGGGGTTTGAAGAGTGCCAGCAAGGGTGTTTCTGGTGGGGCGATTTGCTTGACGGAATTGTGGCATATCTTCAAGCCAGGGTGAATTATTATTGTATAAAGTGTTATGAAGGATGGTAAGTGTTTTGTATTGGGAACGGAAGGTGATGGGGAGCCAATGGAGATCCTGGAGTATGGGAGAGATATGGTCAGTTTTCCTGGTGTTTGTTAAGATTCTTGCCATAGTATTTTGAAGGATTTGAAGGGGTTTGATGGTGGAGGCTGGGAGGCCTAAGAGAAGGGAGTTACAATAGTTGAGTTTAGAAAGTATGGTGGTTTGCATAACAGTGCGGAAGTCATGGGCGTGGAGGAGGGGCTTCAGTTTTTTGAGGACTTGAAGTTTATAGAAGCCCCCTTTTAGAAGTGATTTAATGTGGGGTTTGAAGCTTAGTTGATTGTCTAGGGAGATTCCTAAGTCTCTGACACTGGGCGGTAGTGTGTGAGCTTGTGAGGCGTTTTGAATCATTTGGTGGATTGCGTCGATTGGTTGATTTGCTAGAATGAGGATTTCATGAAAGGTTGTAAGACCCATTAGGTGATCTAGAGTTTCTGGGGTCACCCACTGATGTCTATTGTAGTCCAAGAGATCTATGACCTTTGTGATCCTAGCCAGCATTAGGCTGGAGGTGAACCTTTTGGGGCTTGAGCATGCTCATACCCAGACTTGAGTCAAAGAGCAGAGGCTAGAAATTCTAAACTCATTGCTGCTGGGGCTTCTCTTGTCATAGAGATCATGTTATAAGTTTTAATCAGATCTTGATAAATGACTGGCAGCCATAAGAGCTCCTGCCATAACCTCTTGGATGAATAAAAAATAGTTGCCAATGATATTGTATGTTGAACAATTGGTGAAGATAGTACAGGCCAGAGTGCACCACTGCACAGGTGGGTCTCTGTAAAGAAGCCTCTACAGGGTCTGGAAGAATTGCAGCAGGTATTTGATTCTCAGAGAGAGGCTCAGAACCCTTCAGACACCTAGTGCTTTCCAGTCCAGAAGAAATCTAAAAATCTCCACTGGGTCCAGGCCAAGAACTAAGGAGTCAGACTCAGTGCAATCAACCAGTGCTAGAGTATGCTTGCCACTAGCTGGATGATCACCAAGGTCATTCCCCTGAGGGATAGAAACTTGAGAAGACCAGACAATGACCTTGGGTGTGGATCTACTTTGTCTTCCAACTTGTGCCAGTAGACAGAGAACATGGTCTCCACAGTCAACACATGGATTCCTAGGTATTGTAATATCTCCCCACTCCAAGCTTGATGACAGAAAGCATCAGGGAGCATGTCCACCATAGGGATGTGCAGCCAAAAAAATTTCATTGCATTCGTGATACATATTCGTCGGGGGTCATTTCCGTTGCATTCGGACGTATGGAGAATCCGATACGTCAATATGTCAATACGTTTTCAGTTCCCATTAAAGTCAAAGGGGGAAGGATTTCCAGCCTATTTTTGGCTGCAGAATTGGGGTTTTATTATCAATTTTCATGAAACTTCTGGGGAGCAATCATCACAACAACAAAAGAGCTCCAAGGTACTTAGACTGTGGCAAAGTGGCACCAAAGTGGCATGAATAGCCTAAGGCACTGGAAAGGTGCAAAGGGGTACCAGAAGTGGCAAGAGTGCTTTAACAGAGGCACAAAGCAGCAGTGAGAATGTCAAAAACACACCACAGCTTCAAAAGAGAGCACCGATAGCAGATGCATGAACCAATGAAGGCAGCACGACAGGCAAAGCGGCAAAACAAGTGGCATTGACATCCAACAGCACAATGAAGGGGAAACTTAGCAAGCAGATAGACTAGCACCAACACACTGAGGAACCATGAGAGTGGCAAGAACACCACAAGGAGTAAAGTGAGTCATCTGGTGTATGGCAGCAAAGCAGAGTGGCAGAAAGCTGATAGGGGCAAGAAAGGCTGGCAGAGTGGAGGTAGTCTGGTCCCTGTGGTTTTGATAGGGGAAAGACAGGCTGGCCCAGGAGAGAGTTCCCTTTCCTTTGGGCAGGAAAGGACTCCCTAGAACGGGTTCACTCCTAGAGTGGGGTGTTTCCATTGGTGTCTAGTGAATACCGTTGGCGTCTAGTGTATACCGTTGGCATCTAGTGAATACCGTTGGCATCTAGTGAATACCGACTGAACTTACGCACTTCAGCTGATGACAAAGGAACGTGAAGAGCTCTCAGAAATAAGAATACTGCTACTCAAGTCCAAATCTGCAATATCAACCTATGTTGACTTTGTACCGTACAGTGCCTCTGTAAACAATGGGAACACAGAGGATGAACTAGAGTACAACTACCACAAGTTTTCTATAGCACTGGAAACATTAATGTAACAACAAAGAAACAGCTTGGGAAAATGGCCCGTATTATGAAGGTCATCAAAACTATATCCTAGCTCCAAGCTGGACAGACAGGCACAGCGTTAGAGGTTGAGCCCTGGTAGGGACATAAGGCCTGGATGAACAGGCACAGCAATCGAGGTCAAACATTTGTAGGAACACAAGGCCCGGACTGACAGGCAAAGCAGTCGAGGACAGAAGTCAATCCCACCTAGGGACACAAGGCCTGGATGAACTGGCACAGCAATCGAGGTCAAACACTTGAAGGAACACAAGGCCCGGACTGACAGGCAAAGCAGTCGAGGACAGAGGTCAATCCCACCTAGGGACTCAAGGCCTGGATGAACAGGCACAGCAATCGAAGTCAAACACTTGTAGGAACACAAGGCCCGGACTGACAGGCAAAGCAGTCAAGGACAGAGGTCAATCCCACCTAGGGACATAAGGCCTGGATGAACAGGCACAGCAATCGAAGTCAAACACTTGTAGGAACACAAGGCCCGGACTGACAGGCAAAGCAGTCGAGGACAGAGGTCAATCCCACCTAGGGACACAAGGCCTGGATGAACAGGCACAGCAATCGAGGTCAAAAACTTGAAGGAACACAAGGCCTGGACTGACAGGCAAACCAGTTGAGGACAGAGGTCAATCACACCTAGGGACACAAGGCCTGGATGAACAGGCACAGCAATCGAGGTCAAACACTTGAAGGAACACAAGGCCTGGATGAACAGGCACAGCACTCGAGGTCAAACACTTGAAGGAACACTAGGCCCGGACTGACAGGCAAAGCAGTCGAGGACAGAGGTCAATCCCACCTAGGGACACAAGGCCTGGATGAACAGGCACAGCAATCGAGGTCAAACACTTGAAGGAACACAAGGCCTGGATGAACAGGCACAGCACTCGAGGTCAAACACTTGAAGGAACACAAGGCCCGGACTGACAGGCAAAGCAGTCGAGGACAGAGATCAATCCCACCTAGGGACACAAGGCCTGGACAGTTGACGGTCAGGCACAGCGTTTCATGTCAGGTACATGTGCTGCAGTGCTTATATTATCTGGAGCATAGGAGGCAATTGGAGCTGCTGCAAGGCTTTGAATTGCTTTTATTCATCTTGCCATTCACAGGGAAAATTTGGAAACCTAAGCAAAGGCAGGTTTACTTTCAAAAACACTAGCATTTCCATCAACTCTGGTGCCAGCCTTGAGCGGTGAGGGCTCATGATATCCCCTGTCATTGAAAAGACACGTTCACTGGGCACACTGGTTGGTGGACATGACAAATATCGCTGAGCCACTTTGGCTAGGTGTGGCCAGACAGTAGATTTGTGTGCCCAATATGCCAGCGGATCTGTCTGCATTTTCTCTATCGGCTCTGAGAGATACCGTGTCACTGACAGCTGTGCTGCTGTCTCCTGTGCTTGGGCGGGCTCAGAGTCACTCAATCCAGCTGCTTTCTCTCTCGCCCGTTGCACAACTGATGAATCTTTATGGGCAACATGCCTTGGGCGTTCTGATGTGGAGGAGGAGGTACTATCTGTCGCTGACACAGTGCTGCTCCTGCTTGGGCTAGCAGCACAACTCTCTGACGTGCCTGCTGTTTTCACCTCTGCTTCAAGCCCTAATCTGTCTCCACCTATGGCACTCCTGTTCACGGACCTTTGCTAACAGCAGCTCCTTCACAAATGACAGACAATTGGACTGTAGGGCGAGTTTACCTTTCACACGGGGATCACAGACAGAAGTGAGCATGTATGTGCGGTCGTCTGTTAAAGGCCTTAATCTGTCTTTCACCTGCTGCTGCAAAACGTCCAGACACTGCAGCACCTCAGCAGTCATTCCCTCTTCCTGTTTAAAGGCCTCCAAATGTTCATCCAGGAATTTAACTATAGGGATGATGTCAGCCAAGGTGGCACTTCTGGAACTCAGCTCCTCCGTGACATCCTTGAAGGGCTGCAGGATTTTTACCAGCTGACTCATGACTAACCAATCATGATGCCCTAGGGGATTCTGCACACCTATGTCCATTAGAGATGTGAATCGTGTCCTCGATCGTCTTAACGATCGATTTTGGCTGGGAGGGGGAGGGAATCGTATTGTTGCCGTTTGGGGGGGTAAAATATTGTGAAAAATCGTGAAAAATCGTAAAAAATCGAAAAAACGTAAAATCGCAAAACCGGCACATTAAAACCCCTTAAAACCCACCCCCGACCCTTTAAATTAAATCCCCCACCCTCCCGAACCCCCCCCAAATGACTTAAATAACCTGCGGGTCCAGCGGCGGTCCGGAACGGCAGCGGTCCGGAACGGGCTCCTGCTACTGAATCTTGTTGTCTTCGGCCGGCGCCATTTTCCAAAATGGCGCCGAAAAATGGCGGCGGCCATAGACGAACACGATTGGACGGCAGGAGGTCCTTCCGGACCCCCGCTGGACTTTTGGCAAGTCTTGTGGGGGTCAGAAGGCCCCCCCCAAGCTGGCCAAAAGTTCCTGGAGGTCCAGCGGGGGTCAGGGAGCGATTTCCCGCCGCGAATCGTTTTCGTACGGAAAATGGCGCCGGCAGGAGATCGACTGCAGGAGGTCGTTCAGCGAGGCGCTGGAACCCTCGCTGAACGACCTCCTGCAGTCGATCTCCTGCCGGCGCCATTTTCCGTACGAAAACGATTCGCGGCGGGAAATCGCTCCCTGACCCCCGCTGGACCTCCAGGAACTTTTGGCCAGCTTGGGGGGGGCCTTCTGACCCCCACAAGACTTGCCAAAAGTCCAGCGGGGGTCCGGAAGGACCTCCTGCCGTCCAATCGTGTTCGTCTATGGCCGCCGCCATTTTTCGGCGCCATTTTGGAAAATGGCGCCGGCCGAAGACAACAAGATTCAGTAGCAGGAGCCCGTTCCGGACCGCTGCCGTTCCGGACCGCCGCTGGACCCGCAGGTTATTTAAGTCATTTGGGGGGGGGGGTTCGGGAGGGTGGGGGATTTAATTTAAAGGGTCAGGGGTGGGTTTCAGGGGGTTTTAGTGTGCCGGCTCACGATTCTAACGATTTATAACGATAAATCGTTAGAATCTCTATTGTATTGTGTTCCATAACGGTTTAAGACGATATTAAAATTATCGGACGATAATTTTAATCGTCCTAAAACGATTCACATCCCTAATGTCCATTGTACCAGAAAGTTCATGAAGGGATGTCTGCATCTCCAGTAACCTCGCCAGCATCATAAAGGTGAAATTCCACTGGGTGGCAATGTCTTGAATGAGACGCTTGTGAGGCATATTCCAAATCAGTATGCTTTTGTCGGAGAACGTGCCCCGCCTTCACACTTCTGTGGAAGTGTGCTGCTATGTTCCTGCACTTCTGTATTAACCTATGCAGGTATTCATTTTCTTTGTCATTGGACTCCAAGCCCAGAGCTGACTTCACTACCAGGTGCAGAGTGTGTGCAAAACATCGGATGTTCTTAAACCGCCCATCGGTTATTGCCTTAACCATGTTTGCACCATTGTCTGTGACAAAGAACCCTGCCTGCGTTTTCCTGTCTTGCTGGTGTAGTTGCAGCCCTCCAGCATCTGTCTGATGCATGCTAAAATATTGCCTGCAGTATGGGCCTGGTCCATCAGGTGGGTGTGCAGTAAAGCCCACCTCCACCCTGATACTTCTTCAGTAATAGAGCTGCTGGCTGCCCCTGCCTCTGCCATGTCCCACCAGTGTGCTGTCAGAGAGAGGTAAGAGTGTGCAGCATTCATGGCGGTCCAGATATTGCAGGTGAAATGCACTCTTCCGTCTGCCTTAGCTAGCAGTGCTTGCATGCGACTGCGACACTGCTTTTGTACAGGCTGGGGATGACCTTTCTACTAAATGTGGTTCTGCACGAGATTTTGTAATTTGGAAGTACGACCTTCAAAAAACGCTTGAAACCCACATTCTGCACTAGCTGCAAGGGCTGGTCATCAAGGGCAATCATTTCCCCAATGGTCCTGGTTACAACTTTTGAGGCTGCCTGCTTCCTACCCCGGGATAGCGTTACCGAACTCCACCCCATTTCCTCCATGGTGGATTGTCGCTTCTGCCACATGTCAGGGGGTTGCTGGCCTGCCGCCTGACTGCTAGAAGGGGATGAGGGTGTGGGCTGACTCTGCTGCTTTCCTACCACTGCACACTGGTTAGAAGGGGTCCCCTGACTGGAAATTCCACCATCCCCAGATGGCAGTAATCTTGTTGGGTGTTGCCTCTTCATATGATGGTTCATGCCAAAGTTAGATAGATGTCCCATTTGCTTGCCTCTGCTAATATCCCTGGCACAGTAATTACACCGAGCATAACGCGGGTCTTCCGTCACTTTAAAGTGTTTCCAGATCGGAGATGTCTTTCGTGATCCTCCCCTCTCTAACACCTTGGGGGTGGATGCTGGCACTGGAGTTGAGGTAGTGGGTGCACCCTGAGAAGCAATGCCAGAGGGGGCATCAGTCACCCTCTGTGCCCGTACTGACTGCTCTTCCTCCTCCTCATTATCACTGTCATCTCTCCCCTGCTGCACATTTCTGGAGGCTAAGACAGGACTAACTGATTCTACCGAAGATTCGTCAGCTATTACTTCTTCCGTTTCTGATGAGAATCCCACACAAGAACATCCTTCATCTGAATCAGAAGCAAACAGTGACTGCGCTACCTTATCAACGCTACCTTTGCCCTCACAATGTCACAGGGGCTGACCGTCGGCCGACCGTCGGCCCCTATGACATAGTGAGGGCAAAGGTAGTGCCGGCGCCATTTTGAATACTGGCAATACGGCCGGAGTGCAGGAGGTAGCTCCCGGACCCCCACTGGACTTTTGGCAAGTCTTGTGGGGGCAGGAGGCCCCCCTCCAAGCTGGCCAAAAGTCCCTGGTGGTCCAGCGGGGGTCCGGGAGCGATCTCCTGCATGCAGGCCGTATTGGCAATATTCAAAATGGCGCCGGCGCTACCTTTGCCCTGTCACATGGTAAGGGCAAAGGGCCATCGGCGCCATTTTTTTTAGCGCAGCTGATAGTGTGGGAACGGGAGATCGCTATCCGCGGCCCCCCTGGACCACCAGGTATGCGTAAAATGTTTTAGGGGGGTGTCGGGAGAGTGGGGGAGGCTGTGGGGGTAATTTTAAAGGGTCGGGTGGGGGGGGTTATCGGGCCATCAGCGCCATTTATATTAATGGCAGCCAAAATGGTGCCGATGGCCCGAGAGCTGGAGATCGCGCCGGGACCCCCCACTGGACCACCAGGTAATTTAAAACATTTTGGGGGGGTTCGGGAGGGTGGGGGATTTGTTTTAAAGGGTCGGGGTGGGTTTTAGGGTTGTTTTGGAGTGCCGGTTTTCCCGCCCTCTCCCTCCCCCGATTTACAAGTTTTCACGATAAATCGGGGGAATTTCTATTGTATCGTGACTCTAACGATTTTTGACGATTTAATAAATATATGACGATTTTTTTAAATCGTCAAAAAACGATTCACATCCCTAGTTGAGACTTCTGTCCCCCTGCTGCTTTTGGGTGTCTACATTTTGTCTGGCATGACTCTGCCTCCCCTTCCCTCACCTCCAAAACTACAGGGCCAGAAACAAGTGGTGGCGATGGCGATGTATCATGGTCAGATTTCATTTTTTTTGGCATGGAACTGCCATCCCCTACAAAGAGTTTAGATTGCGACAGTTGTCTTTTTAGCTGTACTGGTGGTGTTGCACTAGTGTCTTTTGAGGTGCCTCCTCTGCCAGTCCCAATCACTCGATTACATCTCTCTTTCCCTTGGCATTATGGATTTAATGTGACTGAGTAGTAACACTGCCCACTGTCACGGTGCCTGGCTGTGCACTATTATGTGTGGCGTGTACACAGAAGCTGCTTGCTTGTAAGCACAAAAGAGACAGACTCCCTGGGCACTTGACTGCACAGACCCACCCAATAGTTAGGATCAATCTGTTAAAGCTACCCATTGCCCACTGTCACGGTGCCTGGCAGTGCACTAATGTGTGTGGCGTGCACACAGACGCTGCTTGCTTGTAAGCACAAAAGAGGCAGACTCCCTGGGCACTTGACTGCACAGAACCACCCAATAGTTAGGATCAGTCATTTAAAGCTACCCACTGCCCACTGTCACGGTGCCTAGCAGTGCACTAATGTGTGTGGCGTGCACACAGACGCTGCTTGCTTGTAAGCACAAAAGAGGCAGACTCCCTGGGCACTTGACTGCACAGACCCACCCAATAGTTAGGATCAATCTGTTAAAGCTACCCACTGCCCACTGTCACGGTGCCTGGCAGTGCACTAATGTGTGTGGCGTGCACACAGACGCTGCTTGCTGGTAAGCACAAAAGAGGCAGACTCCCTGGGCACTTGACTGCACAGACCCACCCAATATTTAGGATCAGTCTGTTTAAACTACCCACTGCCCACTGTCACGGTGCCTGGCAGTGCACTAATGTGTGTGGCGTGCACACAGAGAAGCTGCTTGCTTGTAAGCACAAAAGAGGCAGACTCCCTGGGCACTTGACTGCACAGACCCACCCAATAGTTAGGATCAATCTGTTAAAGCTACCCACTGCCCACTGTCACGGTGCCTGGCTGTGCACTAATGTGTGTGGCATGCACACAGACGCTGCTTGCTTGTAAGCACAAAAGAGGCAGACTCCCTGGGCACTTGACTGCACAGACCCACCCAATAGTTAGGATCAGTCTGTTTAAAATACCAACTGCCCCCTGACACGGTGCCTGGCTGTGCACTAATGTGTGTGGCGTGCCCACAGAAGCTGCTTGCTTGTAAGCACAAAAGAGGCAGACTCCCTGGGCACTTGACTGCACAGACCCAGCCTGTTAAACTGCCCAGTGAAGCCCAGTGCACTGAGAGACAAAATAATTGGAATTTAAAAAAGCAGGAATTTTTGTCACTCCAGAAAAATGGATGAAATTGAAAATAATATCTCTCTCCAAGCCAGCCCAACACCCTAAATGGTGGTCAGTGCTAGCTGACCTAGCACATCTTCTCTTCTCAGTCAGAGATGACCAAAATTTATTTATTTATTTAAAGTCTTTTCTAGTGGGTGCCATCACAATGGTTCACATTAGGGCACAAAAACTATGTGTTAGATCCAGTATCTGGAATTCTAAACTTTTAAACAGTTGCCGTTAATTTACTGTAACATAGTTTCATAAAAAATATAATTTGGTGAGTGTTATAAGTCATGTCCAGTTTCCTCTTACTCGGTTATGATATATCGTACTACTTTATTTTGGTTCTTTGTTGTTTAAAAAGAAAGAATAGTTTAGGATAAAGTAATGAGAGGCACACACTGAGCTAGGCTGACTGCAACCAAAATGTCCCTGTTTTTTTCTCTCAGTTCTTTTTGTGGTATGCTTGCTTAAATAGCCATGTTTTTAAACTTTTTTTGAAGGTTTTGATGTTACTTTGTAGTCTGATTTCTAATGGCATATTGTTCCATATTGTGGGTCCTGCTAGAGATAGGGCCCTATCCCTTACCTGGGTTAGTCTGGCCGTCTTTATTGAGGGAATAGTTGGCAGTGCTTTGTTTGCTGATCTCCGATTTCTGTGGGGTGTATGTACACGTAGGGCTGTGTTCAGCCACTCCGTTTTTTCGTCGTGTATTAATTTATGTATGGTGCATAAAGTCTTGAATTGCATTCTTTGCTCAACGAGTAACCAGTGTAGTTCTATTAAGGTTTCGGTGATATGGTCTCTTTTTCATTTTCCAGTTAAAATTCTTGCAGCTGTGTTTTGGAGTATCTGTAGTGGTCTTATTGTGGTGTATGGTAGGCCCAGTAGTAGGGCGTTACAGTAGTCAGTACTGGCAAAGATTAAGGCTTGTAATACTGAGCGGAAGTTGGTGGGTGTCAGTAGTGGGTTTAGTCTTCTCAGAGTCATAAGTTTGGCATATCCTTCTCTTACTTTTAGAGATACATGTTGTTTCATACTTAATTCTGAATCTATTATCACTCCCAGGTTTCGTACTTTCTCTGCTAGTTGTATTTTTTGGTTGTTTTTTAGTGTAATTGGGTTCTGAATTATCGTTAAGTTTTTTCGTTCTAGATGTAAGAATTCGGTTTTCTCTATGTTGATCACTAGTTCCATTTGGTTTAGAAGTTGTTTTATTATATATAGATACATGTTGGCTAAGTTTAATGTTTTTTCAATTGTGTCGTCGATTGGGAGTATTAACTGAATGTCATCTGCGTAGATATAGTGTGAGATTCCGAGGCCTGCCAGTAGGTGACATAAAGGCAGCATATATATGTTGAACAGTGTGGCAGATAGGGCAGATCCCTGTGGAACTCCTGTTAGAAGGTTTATTTTTTCTGACATAACTTCTTTGATTTGTACTTGGAAGTATCTTTTATTTAGGTAAGATTTGAACCACTTGATTGTTATTTTACTTAGTCCTATTTCTTCTCATCTATTTATCAATATATTATGGTTTACTGTATCGAATGCTGCTGATAGGTCAAGCATTACTAAGATGTATTGTTTACCGTTGTCAAATCCTCTCATGATGTTGTCTGTTAGTGCAATTAGTAGTGTTTCTGTGCTGAAATTTTTGCGGAAGCCATGTTGTGAGGGGTACAGTATGTTATTGTTCTCTAAGTGTTCTGCTAGTTGTTTTTGTATGTTTTTTTTCTATTAATTTTGCAATTAGGGGTAGGTTTGACACTGGTCTGTAATTGCTCAGGATTAGGTGGTCACTGTTTTTTTTCTTTAGAATTGGTTTACTATTGCTCCTTTTAGAGAGTCTGGCATGTTACCTTCTTTTAGTGATAAGTTAATAATCTTTGTTAAAATCGGAGAGACTATGTTGGCTACTTTTTTTAAGTCTACGGTTGGAATTGTGTTCTGTGCATGCGGGGCTGGGTTTACTTTTTTTTAGCATTGTTTCCACTTCTATTTCTGATATTTCATCGACATTTTCCCATTGTTTAATGTCTCTTTTCTGCATGTTGATTTTTTGTTTAGTTATAATAGGAATTTTTGCTTTTAGTTTCGTAATTTTGTCATTAAAGAAGGTAGCTATTTCGTTACATTTAGTTACTGGTAGGCTCTGTGACTTGTCAGTTTTATCAGTTGTGAGGTTTTTCACTATTGTGAATAGTGTTCTTGGATTATTTGTGAATTTCTCTATCTTAGTGCTGTAATATTGTTTTTTTGCATTGAGAATTACTTGTTTATAGTAGGCTAGATGTTTCCTGTATTTAGTAGGGATGTGAATCGTTTTTTGACGATTTAAAATATCGTCCGATATATTTTAAATCGTCAAAAATCGTTAGGGCCACGATACAATACCAATTCCCCCGATTTATCGTTAAAAAATCGTAAATCGGGGGAAGGGGGAGGGCAGGAACTTACTTACTTGCCCTAAACCAATGGCAGGAAAACCGGCACACTAAAACCCCCTAAAACCCACCCGACCCTTTAAATTAAATCCCCCACCCTCCCGAACCCCCCCCAAATGCCTTAAATTACCTGGGGGTCCAGCGGCGGTCCGGAACGGGCTCCTGCAATTGAATTGTGTTGTCTTCAGCTGGCGCCATTTTGCAAAATGGCGGCCGCAAAATGGCGGCGGCCATAGACCAACACGATTCGACTGCAGGAGGTCGTTCCGGAACCCCGCTGGACTTTTGGCAAGTCTTGTGGGGGTCAGAAGGCCCCCCAAGCTGGCCAAAAGTCCCTGGGGGTCCAGCAGGGGTCCGGGAGCGATCTCCTGCCGCGAATCGTTTTCCGTACGGAAAATGGCGCCGGCAGGAGATCAACTGCAGGAGGTCGTTCAGGGGCGGTCCGGAACCCCCGCTGAACGACCTCCTGCAGTCGATCTCCTGCCGGCGCCATTTTCCGTACGGAAAACGATTCGCGGCAGGAGATCTCTCCCGGACCCCCGCTGGACCCCCAGGGACTTTTGGCCAGCTTGGGGGGGCCTCCTGACCCCCACAAGACTTGCCAAAAGTCCAGCGGGGGTCCGGAACGACCTCCTGCAGTCGAATCGTGTTGGTCTATGGCCGCCGCCATTTTGCGGCCGCCATTTTGCAAAATGGCGCCGGCTGAAGACAACACAATTCAATTGCAGGAGCCCGTTCCGGACCACCGCTGGACCACCAGGTAATTTAAGGCATTTGGGGGGGGGTGAGGATTTAATTTAAAGGGTCGGGGTGGGTTTTAGGGGGTTTTAGTGTGCCGGTTTTCCTGCCATTGGTTTAGGGCAAGTAAGTACTTCCCTCCCAAAGTTGATGAAGTATTAAGGCATTTGGGGTGGGGGATTTAATTTAAAGGGTCGGGGGTGGGTTTTAGGGGGTTTTAGTGTGCCGGCTCACGATTTTAACGATTTTCACGATACTTTAAACACCCAAACGGCAACAATACGATTCCCTCCCCCTCCCAGCCGAAATCGATCGTTAAGACAATCGAGGACACGATTCACATCTCTAGTATTTAGTCAGGTTGTCTGTTGTTTTTCCATTCCTTCTCTTTTTTTCTTAGGTTTCTTTTGACTGCCTTTATATTTTCGTTATGCCAGGGGTTTGTATCTTTATTTTATTTATTTATTTATTTATTTGTTTATTTAAACATTTATATACCGGCATTCGTTGTGGACATCATGTCGGTTTACAGTAAAGAAATTAGGTTTGGAAATTACATTTTAACAGGAAATTCAACTGGGAGGGGGGGTAACGACAGGCAGCTAAGAAAGACAGGTTAACTAGAACAAGGTTCCTCGAGGTGAGGAGATGGAGTATAACAAAATATAGTTCCTCAATATGAGAAAAAAGGGGGTAGGCCTATTGTGGTCTACTTTGGCACGGAGTAATGACTTTTATTCTGGGTAAGCTTGGATGAACAACCACGTTTTCAATTTCTTCTTGAAATTGTTCATAGACAGTTCGAGGCGTATGTCCGGTGGTAGTGAGTTCCAGTGAGTGGGACCTGCAATCGAGAGCGCACGGCTGCGGGTGGAGGAAAGATGGGCGTTATTCAAGGGGGGAACAAGTAGGGTGCCAGATTTTGCCATTCTGGTGGGTCGACTGGACTGAGGGGCTGTGAAAGGGAGGTCTAACCAGTTGGAGTTGTGCGTGTGGATTGCTTTATGAATTATGGTGAGTGTTTTATAGATAATGCGTGATGTTATGGGGAGCCAGTGTAGGTCTCTGAGGATGGGGGTGATGTGGTCATATTTGCGGGTGTTCGCAATGAGTCTCGCTGCAGCGTGTTGTAGCATTTGTAGAGGTTTAATGGTAGAATAGGGGAGTCCAATAAGTAAAGCATTGCAGTAGTCTAATTTGGATGTGATGGTGGCTTGGATAACTGTACGGAAATCATGGGTGTGTAGGAGAGGTCTAAGTTTTTTGAGCACGTTGAGTTTGAAAAAGCAGGCTTTAAGTATGGAGTTTACATAGTTCTTCATACTTAATTGATGGTCAAGGATCACTCCAAGGTCCTTAACAAAGGACTGTGTTGGAGGAGGGTTAAGTTTGGTAGTATTAGGCAGAGGAGGGGAAGCGGATGAGTGGGGGGAGATGAGTAGCAGCTCAGTCTTGTTCGTGTTGATGGCAAGATGGAGATTAGTAAGGAGAGAGTTGATGGCCATAAGGCATTTTTCCCAATGTTCTAGGGCATCTGTGAGAGAGTTCTGTATGGGGATGATGATCTGCACGTCATCGGCGTAGAGGTAGAACTTAAGTTTGAGGTCATAGAGGAGGTGGCATAGGGGGGTGATGTAAATGTTGAAGAGGGTGGGAGAAAGTGAGGAGCCTTGGGGGACTCCCTGCTGGAGGGGTTGAGGGGTAGATGTGGAGTTCCCAATTTTAACGGAGAACTTTCTGTTAGAGAGGAAAGATTTGAACCAGGAAAGAGCCAGACCTGTGATGCCAATGTTTTCTAGACGGGTTAGCAGGTGATGGTGGCTAATGGTGTCGAAGGCTGAAGAAATGTTGAGGAGGGCAAGGAGGTAGCTGTGGCCTTGACCCATGCCTCGGAGGAGATGGTCAGAAAGGGATAGAAGTAAAGATTCAGTGTTAAAGTGTTTTCGGAATCCAGATTGTGAGGGGTGTAGAATCAGATGGTCTTCGAGAAAAACCATGAGTTGTGAGTTGACAACTCTTTCCAGTAATTTGGCAATGAAGGGGAGGTTGGAGATTGGGCGGAAATTGGAGGGGTCTTTAGGGTCAAGTGAGGGTTTCTTGAGGAGGGGCCTGACTGCTGCGTGCTTGAGTGCATCTGGGACGGACCCATGTGCAATGGAGCAGTTAATGATGTCCGCTATGGCTTTGACTATATCTTTAGGTTCTTTTATGCTAATCTGTTTTATTAGGTTTATCTCGTCGGCTAATTTTGTGGTTGTTTGTATCCACGTTGTTGTGGCGGATTCACAGTCAGTGTAGTCTATTTCAGTTAGTTTTTCTTCTAGTTTATCTTTCAAGGAGTCTATGTTGTATGGGGGCGGTATTTAAATTCAATGGGTTCTCTGACTTGTGTCGATTGTTTTACTGTAAAGTTGATAGAGGATTCTATTAAGAAGTGATCTGAGCAGGGTATTGGTGTGTATACCGATTTGATTTGTTCTAAGTGTGCTTGATTGATAAATGTTAAATCCAGGGAGTGTCCTGTTTGTGCATGGGTTTATCAGTTGTTAGGATGAAGCCAAGTGCTGTCATGAAATCTATTAGTGTTTGACATGTGTTAGATAAGGGGTGCGTGTCCATGTGCAGGTTGAAGTCATCTAGTACAATTGTGGGTTTGGAGGTGTTTAGGTGTGTAGTTAGGAATTCAATTATTGGGGAGATGTTTAGTTCTAGTAGGGTGGGGGGAAGCAGTATATGAGACAGATTTGTAAGTTATTAGTTTCAAACAGCACTATTTCATGGTTTTTTGGAGGTATTGTTGGTATTAGTTTACATTTTAGACTCTTTTCTATTATTAGTAGTAGACCCCCTCCTCTCTTATTTATTCTTGGGATAGAGAAGACAGTTTTTGAGTGTGATTTGGTTCTTTAAGACAGTGTCTGATTTTTTTAACCATGATTCGGTAATTGCTATGAAACTTGTTTTTTTTGTCGTATAACACGTCCGTGATTATAGGGAATTTCTTTGTAATAGAGTGCGCATTTACTAGTAGGAAGGTTATTAGTATTATTTTGTTTGTGATGGTGTTAGCTATTTTGGTCTTCTTTATTTGAATGAGGTTGGTGGATGTGGTTTTCTTGGTGTTATTTGATTTGTATCTCTTTTTGATTTTGTGTGAGAAAGTGTTTCCATACTTACCTTTGTTTAGGCATGTTTTGATGTTCTGTGTTCTTGGTTCGGTTCCTTCATTGTCCATGATTTGGTATTGTCCGCTGTTGGTTAGCTCAGTGAGTTCTCTCAGGGGTTGAACGAAGGGGCGAACAAAGGGGCGTGCCCCTTTGTTGCGCCCCTTCGGTGCGCGACGCCTCCGGGTCCGTCTCCGTTTAAATCCCCTTGAAAGAAACAGGACTAGTAGTAGCTGTAGCTGACCCTGGCACTGCAGCAAACCAAAGAATAATTTTCTTTCCTTTACTAGTAGCCTATCTCTCTTAGTTCAGCCTCCTCCCTCTTCCACCCAGCCCACCTCCCCACAGCATCATTGGAAATAAGTGCGCGGCTCCTCGTGCTGATGTTTATATACTGCTGGCTCATCAGTGAAATCGACAGAGAGCACTGAATGACAGCGCTATTGGCTGCATTCAGTGCAGCTCAGAAAAAGTCAGCGCGGATACGCTGCATTTCGGTATCCATGCCGACCTGTCCGACCCTTTCCTGTGAGTTACTGTGACTCACAGGAAAGTGTCAGACAGGTCGGCATGGTTACTGCAGGGGCGCTGCCATTTTGTGCAAATCATAGATAGTAAGTAGCTAATGGGGGCGAAGAAAAGCGCGCGCCGCTGGGCGCAACGAATTAAACAGAAAATCCAATAAATACGTGGGGAGTCGCGATGCGTTTCGCCTCCCCACGTATTTATTTATTTATTTATTTATTTAATTTTATATACCGGCAACCGTTTGCACATCGTGCCGGTTTACAGATAACTTAAAAAAAGGATATATATAGGCAAAGCCTTTACAAGGAACATTGTGTAACCTAGAACATAGTAACAGATCAATAACTAAATAAATAGGGGAGGGAGGGGAGGGGGTGGTCGAGACAAAGGGGGGGGGCAGGGGATAGGATAGGACAAAATACGTTGCGGATCGCCAATACGTCGAAAAATTTGTATGCACACCCCTAGTCCACCACACTTGGCCCACTTGGTCTTTGCTGATGATGCAACAGAGTATACCTGCTGGCTTGCCTATACCCTCTCTAGATCAACCGGGTCTTGACCATGCGGCACTGGACCATTTTTGGCATATGCCAAAAGGGTCACCCATATCTCATTTTCCTGCAGCATCAGCTTGGTAAGACTCCTGCATAGGAGGTGCAGGAAAGATTCGCTGGCCAGTGAATTTAGTTGCCCTGACGAGACCACCCTTGATGTACTCCTCATTTGAATTCCAGAAGTACCATCAGGAACCAATAGACTTTCACAAGGCATTCTGCAGAGCTCTACAGGACTTAGTGTGGACTAAGACCAAATGCCTGCAGGGTTTTCTAAGATCCATCATGTCTAATGACTTCTCCTAGTCTACAGCAAGAAGAGGTTGGCAAACCAATCCTGTAAGTGAGATGGATCAGATCCCAGGCTAAAATAATGTTATTGAATTTGGTCCAGCCCGAGTTCATGTAGGACTGGTCAGGGTGAATCATGTCAGACAGCACAGACTTGAGCCACACTGAAACAGCTTTGGCAATGATCTTAGTCTGCGCTGAGAAATGAGACTTGGCACCAGTTTTTTTTACATCACGCAAGTTCCTTTTCTTAGGTATTAGAGTAAGCAATGCGTGACAGCAATAACTGCCCTGTCTCAAGGGTTTCTCGTAGGACACACAGGACTCTTAGTTTAGTGTCTGCTCTTTTAGGACAGGGACTTGAAGCTCAAGTTCAAATGCTCAATATAATTTTCTAACCATTTAATTATAACTGGTTATATTTTATTTAAAGTTTCTTTTAGCCTCTTAAAAGGTCTGCTTTGAAATCGCTGAGGAAAAAATTACCCAGCAAATAGCAAGTGCAGGTCTGTGCATTGCACTTACCTTTCCCAATGCAACTTTTAAAAAAGGAACGTTTTGACTTAGAAATCTGATGTAAAGTCTGCAGACAGTCCCCACAGACTTTATACTTCTGTGCACAGTTGGAAAGTGTTATGCATATAACATTAGGATTCAGAGGACAATTAGCAAGGCCTTTGAAATGTAACAAATTCTAGAACAGGGAACAAGGCATCACAGTGACAGGATGGTGAGAAGCTACAGCAGGTAGGTCCATGACTGGCTGTTCTATACTTATTGAATGAGCAGTTCTGCACAGGTAAAGGAATAGCATTATCAGGGCCAAGCAGATTTGTAGTGGCTCGGGTAGGGTGTGTAGGTAGGTGTGTGCAGGTTTTAGTTTCTAACATCTGGGTCCAAGTGCTAGACAGTCACATTGCACCACGAAGGAAAATGATGTAATCAGACCTTTTGTTACTATAGACTAGAATCTGCACTAATGTTTTCCAATATGATGAATCCTCAAACACTATTACAACTGTTACTTATCACTTCTGTAGTGCTACTTCACAAATGCAGCACTGTAAAAATGCACATAAGATCCAGTGACTTCCTCATAGAGCTTACAACCTAATCAAGACAAAAAGAGACTTTGGGAATTTAATGTAAAGAAAGTGGTTAAAACCAATAAGGCTGTTGTGGGGGTGTATGTGAAAGAAAGCATGGGAGTGAGAAGCCTGATTATGTGAGAGAGAGCATGGGAGTGGGAAGCCTGTGTGTGTGTGCATGTCTGAGAGAGACTGGTTAGTAAGGTGATGGTGTGTATGAGAGAAAGAGACTGGTGTACCACAAGCTGGCATGTAGCAGGCATCACTTGTAAGATGGTAAACTCAGTGAGCGAGATGCGCAGGAATTTCAGCAGAGTAAGCTCTTCTGAGCAGGTACCTCTTGCTGGTGAACAAGCATTCTCGGAGGGAAAAAATAAAAAATCTGGACAAGATAGTCGTGCAACACAGGAACCAGATGCTGCAGCGTGGAAGATGGTGGTGGACCTGGGTGCAGGCGCCTCCTGCAGGTCGTACAACAAGTGTACCCAGGCTAAGCAAAAGTCTCAAGAAGGCACTTGGTGAAAACGGGTGCTAGGCCTCTAGCGGTGTGGGAGAAACCAAGAGTTCAAGCAAGCTGGCGCCTCCAGCAGGTCGGTAATACAGCAAAAAACTGGGACTGAAGTTTTTTTTCCCTTAAAAAAAATTCCTTTGGCAAAGAAACTCTGGAACTTGGCACAGGCCCATCACAAGGACATGAACGCCGGACACAGGGCTTCGCAATCTGTTGTGGAGCGCTAGGAGAGCGATCCCACTTCCTGAGAGATGTGTGTCCTTGGGCCATGGCTCGACCCCAGAGGACTCTGAAGAGGTGCCGCGGGAGGCATGGCATGCCCGAGCATGGGCTGTTCGGGAGCAAGGCTGGAGTGGTGACTGGAAAACAGGCCCTCCTCCGGACCTGCACGCTTCGGAAGACCCAACAACGCAATGTTGGTCTTGTGAACAGTCCTTCGACCGTTCCCAGCCCTTTCCGGCCTGCCGCTTCGTGCCGTACAATTTCTGCTTAAAGTCATGCCTGGAGAGGAATTCAGCTGAATATAGGACATAAGTTCTCTAGTTAAATTGATGGACATTTTGGTTAGTCCTGGTTACCAATTGTTTATAAGCAACAATATTTTCTCTTGTGTATGTTTCCAAAACAATTTGATTTTCTCGAATCCAATTTTGTGTACAGTGAGTTCTCTGGGAGGATATAGTATTTCTCTACTTTACAAAAGTTGCAAGAAATATGGGAGAGAGGAAGAAGAAAGGGGCAAATTCAGAAATTTTCTCATAAGAAATGCATAGTTAACCACTTCAATGCATTGTATCTGAGAATCATAGAGATGATTGTCATTAAATTTTATATCTGGCCTTTGTATATAAAGATCTTTAATTGGGATGACTGGAATGTGGTTAGGTTCTTGGTTACCAACTGCTCACCTGACAATGCTGCAGTTTTAATTACTTTAAATTCTATCACATGAATACGGATGGTAACTTTCAAACTTCCACATGACGTCCATATGGGCGCGGTTGCTGGTGCGCCCATATGGACGTGCCAATTTTATAATTGTTGTATATCTAGAAACATACATAGAAACATAGGGGGTCATTCATCAAATTGCATTAGGGCCTTATCGCGGGCATTAGGGCTCTAACATCCACGATAAAGCCATAATGTATGCAATAAATAAGGCATCATAAAATGTGTATGCAAATTTAAAAAAAATATTCAACTGGAGGAGTTTGGGTGGAGTTTATGAAAATGTGGTGTGGTTAAAGTTGCATGCATAATGCATGCAATTGCAGGATTTAAAGTCATCCCCTGAGGTCCACCTTCCCCACATCCACCTGGAGTCCCTTATCCCTTTTTACTCCTTATGATATGGTGTAAATATAGTTTTTGGCACAAAAAAAGATCCCCACTCACTTCTGTCTCACTTGCTTCAGTACAGAAAATGGAAAATTATAACCTGGAGTTCTCTATTGCACGTGGAAATCCAGAAGGAGAGAGTTCTTGGGAGGGGAGGGCTCCAGAGAGAGGATTCTTCATTGGGGGGAGGGCTTCTCCTGCTGAAGAATTGCTTCTGTTCAGTGAGTATTGGGGAGGGGGGACTGTACTGCTAAGGGGCAGTGCTTATGCCAGGGGACTTTCAGTGATTTTTTGGCTGCAGGGGTGGGGCAAATCTTGCTGGAGGCTTGTTTACCCACTAGGGTGGGGTTTTGGGCTATGGACAGCCCTTTAAATAAAGCAGCAAGACTGGGGGAGGGATTAGGTACTTAGCATCGCCATAAGATCTATGGTGTATGATATCCCATCATAAGTAGGTCATCAATGGCTGCTCAGTTGACCACATTTGATAGTGAACTCGGTTTCTAGTCCCAACAATACTTTGACCCAGTCTGGTACCCACAAGGGATAGATTTGAAACATTGACATTGTGATGGGCAGGGTCTAATCTGGGGGAAGTTGATAGATAAGGTGTTATGGGGGTTTTGCAAAATTCTGCTATCTTTTTCTAATTTGTACTTATCCACATTTTTTTGTAATCTTATTATGGTGTTAAATATTAAAGTTGCTGCCTTTGCATTTTTCTACACTATCTATAACATCTTGGTTGTTTGTGTCAAGGGCGAGGACTGTTCTAACAGGAATGTTAGTGCCCATGTGATCACTTTCAGTTTCTAAGAGGATTCTGGAGAGAAAGGAACATGAAGGCACATTATTTTGCTGAGATTGAAATGTGTTATTTTTGGGAGGATTGGGCAATTCTCTCGATGACATGTATCAGTGGGTTTGATTGTAATGGATTTTTAGGAAAGAGATATACCAAACATTATGAACTTTAAATTTCCAAGGAGAATGTACCCTAGAGGCCACTACAATGCAGAATATTTAAATGAACTCCTTTAGATGTTGGAAAAGACTTGGGATTCATGACTGAGGTAAGATAAATTTTGATGGTTGCAGTATGAAAGGGAACTATCTTTAATAATTTAAAACTCTTTTCATTACTATTTGTATGATCATTATTAATTTATTTATTTGTATTTCACTCATGCTTTTTCACTTCTAGCTCAAGGCGAGTTACTTCCAGGTACAGTAGAGGATGGATTTGTATCCTTGTTGCAGCAGTTCCATCAGGACCACCTGGAGAAACCCGGTCCTCTCAAGAGGGGGCGTAAAGGGGGGGTACTGTTGCGGTCTCTACCGCTTCCCTCCGCTCAGGGCTCAACCCTGCCTACCTCCGCTTCAGGAATCGCCGCGTTTCGCCTGCGCTGGACCCCGGGGGCTTCTCTCACTCCATGTGGCGGCCGCCATTACGTGCCTGCTTCTCGTCCGTCTCGCGCACGCGCGAGGACGCCCGTCTTGAGCACTCAACTCCCGGAAGCCTGGCCCGTGCTGCTGACGTCACACCCAAGTCCCGATATAACCGGCGCTCAAACTCTCTCTCATTGCCTTGCAACGAGGTTCACAACTCCATAGTTGTTCTTAGTTGCGTTCCTGGTGATCTCCACATTTCCTGCTTCTGACTCCGGGTTTGCTTCCAACTCCGCTTCAGCCTGCTGCCTGCCTCTGACCCCGGTTTGCTTCCGACTCCGCTTCAGCCTACAGCCTGCTTCAGCCTCCGGTTTGCTTCTGATTCCGCTTCAGCTTGCTGCCTGCCTCTGACTCCAGTTTGCTTCCGACTCCGCTTCAGCCTGCTGCCTGCTTCAGCCTCCGGTTTGCTTCTGATTCCGCTTCAGCTTGCTGCCTGCCTCTGACTCCAGTTTGCTTCCGACTCCGCTTCAGCCTGCTGCCTGCCTCTGACTCCGGTTTGCTTCCGACTCCGCTTCAGCCTACAGCCTGCTTCAGCCTCCGGTTTGCTTCCGACTCCGCTTCAGCCTACAGCCTGCTTCAGCCTCCGGTTTGCTTCCGACTCCGCTTCAGCCTGCTGCCTGCCTCTGACTCCGGTTTGCTTCTGATTCCGCTTCAGCTTGCTGCCTGCCTCTGACTCCGGTTTGCTTCTGACTCCGCTTCAGCTTGCTGCCTGCCTCTGACTCCGGTTTGCTTCCGACTCCGCTCACTTGCTGCCTGCCTCTGACTCCAGTTTGCTTCCGACTCCGCTTCAGCTTGCTGCCTGCCTCTGACTCCAGTTTGCTTCCGACTCCGCTTCAGCTTGCTGCCTGCCTCTGACTCCAGTTTGCTTCCGACTCCGCTTCAGCTTGCTGCCTGCCTCTGACCCCGGTTTGCTTCCGACTCCGCTTCAGCTTGCTGCCTGCCTCTGACTCCGGTTTGCTTCTGATTCCACTTCAGCTTGCTGCCTGCCTCTGACTCCGGTTTGCTTCTGACTCCTCTTCAGCTTGCTGCCTGCCTCTGACTCCGGTTTGCTTCCGACTCCGCTTCAGCTTGCTGCCTGCCTCTGACTCCGGTTTGCTTCCGACTCCGCTTCAGCTTGCTGCCTGCCTCTGACTCCGGTTTGCTTCCGACTCCGCTTCAGCTTGCTGCCTGCCTCTGACTCCAGTTTGCTTCCGACTCCGCTTCAGCTTGCTGCCTGCCTCTGACCCCGGTTTGCTTCCGACTCCGCTTCAGCTTGCTGCCTGCCTCTGACTCCGGTTTGCTTCCGACTCCGCTTCAGCTTGCTGCCTGCCTCTGACCCCGGTTTGCTTCCGACTCCGCTTCAGCTTGCTGCCTGCCTCTGACCCCGGTTTGCTTCCGACTCCGCTTCAGCTTGCTGCCTGCCTCTGACCCCGGTTTGCCTCTGACTCCGCTTCAGCCTGCAGCCTGCTTCAGCCTCCGGTTTGCTACAGACTCCGCTGCCGCCCGCTGCCCTGTCTTCAGCCGGCCCTCGGCCCTGTACAGCCGGTCCCCTGCTTCCCGGGTACCTTGGACTTCCTATCCTTCCTGTTTGCTCTGGTCCCGGCCTAGCCTATCTCAGCCTCTGCACTCTTTGCCTTTACTCCAAGTCCCGAGGTCCCAGTGCCCTACGGGCTCTGGGAACCAGGGACTCCGGGAACCAGTTCACCCGGGAACCAGGGGTTCCTGGTTCCCGGGTGAACACCTCCTGCCTGTGGCTCCGCCTCCCGGCTTACCATGTCACCCTAGGTAGGCCGGCCCAAGGGTCCACTACCTCGCCAGCAGTGTCCGACTGCAACAGTGGCTTACGTGGTACCAGCCACACCCAGATCCTTGCCTTGTGCCGCTGTGACCCTTTTGTGGGCGCTTGCGCTGCCCATCTGTTGCGGTCCTGTCCGAAGAGGCACTCTGTTACTGTCCTGGGAGCCTCTTTGGCATTTTGCACACATCTCCATGTTTGAAAACATTGCAGCCAGCTACTTTTGGGACCTTATAGACATTGGAAGGGCACCTGACACCACATTGAGGGGGACTGCATCCTTGTCACATCCACCTGTCAGGCCTCTTGTGAGGACTCACCCCCTCAGTAATGGCCATCGATCACACAATGGAGCAGTATACACATGCATGCTTCTTCCCTTTGCCAGTCTGGCCGATCAGCTCTGCTGCTGGTGACGGCCTGTCTGCGAGGTGGCTGCCAACAGTCAGCCCATCACCATTCTGGCAAAATATGTGAGATGTGGGTGGGTACCCCTATGTCGCAGCTCAGTGCAGACAGCACTGCTGACAGGAGTATGTACGGGCTGCATTCAGTGGTGGCTGTGGGTCCCAACCGGGGACATGTATATCATGAAGGGTCTGATGGCCTGTGTGTGTGCTCGTTCTATGAGCATGCATGGCCAGGTGGCTTTTTCCTTGCTTGTCAGGCGCACTGTGTTGATCACTAACTGCATCACATAATGTGTGCCATATCAAGCATGACACAGGTGTGTGGTACCCCTTGGATGGCAGGTGTGCTGTGGACACCAACCCTGAGCTCTGCTGCTATTCCATCAGTAGTTGTACTGGGACTAAGCAGTTCATAATGTTGCTGGGGATATCATGGGCAGGGCGTAACATACTGTACTAATATTCACAGACCATATACATGTACGGTACACAATGTGCACATGAGGACCTCATGAATGACCTTCCTACACATGATACACGGTGGCTGCAACCTTTGCTGCCTAAACTGCCCTGTTGTGACAGCAATGCCCAGCTGCCCATTGAGCCCCCATCACTGGTTTCACAGCCAGAGACGTGATGTGGGCAGCCATAGGTTTCAAGTGGTACTGCATGGATATGTAGGCCAGAACACATGTACATGCATAGTCAGTGACAGGGAGCCCAGTGGAGGGTGTGTGTAAAACTGAACCACCGACCCATGGGAGCTGCCACTGTGACAGATCCTTCATGTCTGTACGACATGCGTTTATGGAGGCAGATACACAGTATTGGTGGGCCCATGACAGCACAGTGGCCTACATACTGCCACAGCTGTGTGGGGTGGTGAACTGTACATGCGTCTTCTTTCCTTCGCTGCGATACCTTGTAGCAGCATACAGCCGCCACAACCATGTGCATGCAACCAGATAGCTGCCTGTCCTTTCAGGCAGCTGCAATGACCCCAGTGATAAGGGACCTTCAGATCAGTGTGGTCAGCGCCAGATGTGCTGTCATCTCACACACCCATTCATGAGGCGTCAGGGGGTTGCAGGGATCCTATGTGTTCCCTGCTGTGTATTGAGGCTCTGCTGCCTAGGCCCTCACTGATACCACTTGCATACTGAAGGGACGTTAGTGTTGCTGCAAGACGCACATGACAATAATATTGAGGTTTGGGAAATAAGGTAAGAGTGACGTAGGTAGGGTTCATTACTCCTAATAGGCGTCAATGACGCACCAATATGCATTACCGTGATAGCATTAGGGACTGACAGAGGTGTGGGCCATTACAGGTACAATTATTGAATGGGGTTAGCAATTCAGGGGAGGAGTGTGAGTGTGTTGTGTCTGATGGGGACCAGTGTATACAGTACTGTCATCCTTGCTGGGATGTCAGTATGTAGCAAGTGCTTAGTTGAATGGCACCGAATACGTAACACACATAGAGCACCTCAGCAGAGTCGGGAGCCAGCCCTTAGCCACCCTATTATGGCCTATACACTCTGAGGTAGAGCACCACCCCTAACTGTTGTTGGGTGGACAGACGTAGCAGGTGAGGCACGTAGCAGACTGAACAGGTGGTCTGCACATGACACTATATCCTACCCCATCAGTGGGCAAACTGCCCTACTGGGCCATGGTTCGGTCCCATGCCAACCTTAAAAGTGTGTCTGTATAAGGTGTTGGCGAACCTGGCTGCCACTGACTGTGTTTTCATGACGTCGGGCACGTGCACATGGGGGATCAGGTCTGAGGTCGGGAGCTATAGCCACAGGAATTCCATGCCGAAGAGCCACATTATGGAACACACAGCAAAGCAGGATTATTCGAGCAACCTTGCGTGGGGCATACAGTAACGCTCCCCCACTCTTGTCCAAACATCGGAAGCGGCTCTTCAAAAGGCCCTTGGTACGTTCAATGACTGAGCGTGTAGCTCTTAAAGCCTCATTATAGGCCAGCTGTCGCGCTGTGGCAGGCTGGAGGATTGGGGTTATAAGCCAGGGCCTGCATCCATAGGCTGCGTCTCCTGTAGCAATGAGATAGGCAAGCCATTACAAATAATGATGTTTGTGTCACATGGGTGTATGTGCTCAATACATGCAGTAAAACCGGATGGCACGAGGCAGCCCATTCCAGTTGCCCCACACCCTATGTGTGTGGCTTCATGATTGCTTTGGCACACAGCTGGTGTGTGGCTATTAGGTGGTATAGCAAGTGAAGGGCCCCTAGACAGTGAGATGTTTGTGTTACCTCACTGTCTTTACAGATCACATCCCTGTGTTCAGATCATATGCATCGTGCACTGCAGTCATTGTGTACAGACATATCTGCTCAACTGCACCTTTTATGTAGGTATGCATACCCAATAACATACATGGTGTAAAATGGCTGCCCCTCAATGTGCACAAATGACTAGAAGTGAATATGCGAAGTCTCATGAACGTCAGGACCTCACGAACACCTGTGGATGTGAGCTGCCCTTACATGACAAGTGTAAAGTCACTGGGACACTGCCAGTAGCCATGGCTACACCAAATATGTGTATGCTGTCCACTAGTGCAGTGAGGTGAACAAGCCATGGCACATACAGGCCAAACAGGGGCTGCTGTGTACCTCCTGCTTGGCAGCCAATAGGAAGTGGTTGGGTGCATGAGCCATTCCACCACTTAAGGTAACACAATGAGCCACTCAGGTCTGTTGTGATGGGGACATATGACTCCATCCCAACAGGCGTATACATCACATTTGTGTGGCATTACAGAGATGAACATTCCAAATATGTTAGATGTATGTTAACGTCTATCTTACCTACAAGCCAACCATCGCCATACAGGCCAGCTTCAAATTTGCGAAACAGAGCTGATTGCCTGAGTATGAAGGAATCGTGCGCTGATCATGGAAAGCTGGACATCACCGAGAAGATCCGCATTCCAGCATCACACACACTTGCACGTTGAGGGAGTGGAACTGCTTTCTGTTGCGGTAGGCTGCCTCCATCTGACGGGGTGGAACGATGGCCACATGAGTGCAGTCAATAGCTCCAATGACATTCGGAAAGCGGGCAATGTCATAAAAACCACGCTTGAGGTCCATCAGGTCCTGTCTGTTGCGCGGTAATGCTATGTAGCGAGGCATGCGGTCCATAACAGCTTCAATGACCTGGTGCAGACACCGGGAAAAGGTGCTCTGTGACATGCCACCCACAACAGCCACCGTGGATTGGAAGGAGCCACTTGCTGTGAAGTGCAGGGCAGCCAAGAGTTTGGTCAGGCTGGGGACGGCATGGCTCTTTCGAGTTCGAGGCCCAAGGGCACCTCGTATGTCTTCATATATTTCCAGGATGGCACGAGAGCTGAGGCAATACCTGCTCATCACAACATCCTTGGGCATACCCAGCAATGAGGTTTGTGGAAGATAGATCCGCTGCCTGTACCCACGGCGATGTCGACCAACGTCCTGGCGTCTGCGTCGGGCCTGCTCAGCCATGAAGTGCACCTGCCCCATACACTGTGAATGTGTAGATGGTGTGGAGAAGATAAGAACATAAGAACATAAGAAAATGCCATACTGGGTCAGACCTAGGGTCCATCAAGCCCAGCATCCTGTTTCCAACAGTGGCCAATCCAGGCCATAAGAACCTGGCAAGTACCCAAAAACTAAGTCTATTCCATGTTACCGTTGCTAATGGTAGTGGCTATTCTCTAAGTGAACTTAATAGCAGGTAATGGACTTCTCCTCCAAGAACTTATCCAATCCTTTTTTAAACACAGCTACACTAACTGCACTAACCACATCCTCTGGCAACAAATTCCAGAGTTTAATTGTGCGTTGAGTAAAAAAGAACTTTCTCCGATTAGTTTTAAATGTGCCCCATGCTAACTTCATGGAGTGCCCCCTAGTCTTTCTACTATCCGAAAGAGTAAATAACCGATTCACATCTACCCGTTCTAGACCTCTCATGATCTTAAACACCTCTATCATATCCCCCCTCAGTCATCTCTTCTCCAAGCTGAAAAGTCCTAACCTCTTTAGTCTTTCCTCATAGGGGAGTTGTTCCATTCCCCCTATCATTTTGGTAGCCCTTCTCTGTACCTTCTCCATCGCAATTATATCTTTTTTGAGATGCGGCGACCAGAATTGTACACAGTATTCAAGGTGCGGTCTCACCATGGAGCGATACAGAGGCATTATGACATTTTCCGTTTTATTCACCATTCCTTTTCTAATAATTCCCAACATTCTGTTTGCTTTTTTGACTACCGCAGCACACTGCACCGACGATTTCAATGTGTTATCCACTATGACACCTAGATCTCTTTCTTGGGTTGTAGCACCTAATATGGAACCCAACATTGTGTAATTATAGCATGGGTTATTTTTCCCTATATGCATCACCTTGCACTTATCCACATTAAATTTCATCTGCCATTTGGATGCCCAATTTTCCAGTCTCACAAGGTCTTCCTGCAATTTATCACAATCTGCTTGTGATTTAACTACTCTGCACAATTTTGTGTCATCTGCAAATTTGATTATCTCACTCGTCGTATTTCTTTCCAGATCATTTATAAATATATTGAACAGTAAGGGTCCCAATACAGATCCCTGAGGCACTCCACTGTCCACTCCCTTCCACTGAGAAAATTGCCCATTTAATCCTACTCTCTGTTTTCTGTCTTTTAGCCAGTTTGCAATCCACGAAAGGACATCGCCACCTATCCCATGACTTTTTACTTTTCCTAGAAGCCTCTCATGAGGAACTTTGTCAAACACCTTCTGAAAATCCAAGTATACTATATCTACCGGTTCACCTTTATCCACAAGATAGACCTACTAAGAACAGGCCTTTTTATTGGGTAGCAGTACCTTTGTAGGTTGGTGGGGATTGGTTTTCCACATTTTCGTTCAACGCGATAATATCGCACTGCGCGTTATGCGCTGCGAAACAGTGTATCGCATTTGAAAGCGGTGTAGTTATTAGGGATGTGAATCGTTTTCCATATCGTCTTAACGATAGAAATCGTGTGGCAGGGCAAGAAAATCGTCTTAGGCACGATTTTTTAGTTAAAAAATCGTTAAAAATCGTTTTTTCCGATTAGTGCGCACTAACTCGAGTTAGTGCGCACTAACGGGAGTTAGTGCGCACTAACTGGGAGTTAGTGCGCACTAACTGAAAATGATACAATTTGACACTTTTCAGGTCAGTTAAGGTCAGTTTAGGAATGAATATGTATTCCTATTGGCTGCCCTCTTATTTATTCATGTTACCAAGTTTCCTACTGACAGTATATGGGGGATGGGAAATGGAAACAGTTGGTAGCTTGACAAAACAAGTAATGTGATCAGTCAATGTGACTAGAACTTGTGCCCTAACCCTGATACCAGGGGTATTGTGATCTTCCTGCACACAGTGCCCTATCCCTATTAATACCAGGAGTGTTGTGATCTTCCTGCACACAGTGCCCTATCCCTAATACCAGGGGTGTTGTGATCTTCCTGCACACAGTGCCCTATTCCTGATACTGGGGGTGTTGTGATCTTCCTGCACACAGTGCCCTATTCCTGATACCGGGGGTGTTGTGATCTTCTTGCACACATCCCGATATCAGGGATAGGGCACTGCATGCAGGAAGATCACAACACTCCTGGTATTAATAGGGATAGGGCACTGCATGCAGGAAGATCACAACACCCCTGGTATCAGGGATAGGGCACTGTGTGCAGGAAGATCACCCCGGAGGAGTGAGGGTCAGGCAGCTCCCCCCTGTCTGTGAAGCCAGCCTCTCACTAGTAATGCAGGGAGGGAGCTGTCTCAGACTTCACCATCCTCCCCCCCCCCCCTTACCCACACACCATTCACTAGCTGGGACATGGGGGAAGTCAGGAGTGAGGGTCAGGCAGCTCCCCCCTGTCTGTGAAGCCAGCCTCTCACTAGTAATGCAGGGAGGGAGCTGTCTCAGACTGGTATCAGGGTTAGGGCACTGTGTGCAGGAAGATCACAACACTCCTGGTATTAATAGGGATAGGGCACTGTAAGTGATGACTGTAGTAGATTGAATAAAGATCTGATGTTTCTGCTCTCCTCACACCAAACAAAAACAACACACAAGCAGAGAAGCCCTTCTTACAAAGCTGAGCTAGTGAGTTAAGTAGGAGGAAAAGTAAACATACTGGTGCCAGTGTGGCTACTTAAAAAATACACTTACCAACAATCAATTACATATATTTGAACTGTGTACAGTTCCAGCCAGGACCACCTTTCTAAAATGCACAGTGATTGGCAAATTCAACATGCACTAGCATTTCAGGTGCCTGCTAACAAAAATAATAAACAAACAAGTTCTAGTCACGTGAGTGCTGATCATTACATTACTTTTTTGTCAAGCTTCCAACTGTTTCCATTTCACATCCCCCCAACCATATTGGTAACATCAATAGATAAGAGCACAGCCAGCCAATAGGAATACATACATACATATTCATTCCTAAGTGACCTTTACTGACCTGGGAAGTGTGAACACTTTGTTTCATTTTCTGTTGGTGTTCGTTAGTTTCCAGTTCCATTTCCCATCCCCCCCAACCATCACCTCAGTGGTAACCTTGGTAATATCAATAGATAAGAGGGCAGCCAGCCAATAGGAACACATATTCATTCCTAACTGACCTTCAGTGACCTGGAAAGTGTTTATTTGTATCATTTTCAGTTAGTGCGCACTAAATCGAGTTAGTGCGCACTAACACGATTTAACGATTTTTAACGATAAATCGTTAGAATTTCTATTGTATCGTGTTCTATAACGATTTAAGACGATATAAACATTATCGGACGATAATTTTAATCGTTGAAAAACGATTCACATCCCTAGTAGTTATTGGCCGCATTAGGAGCCGCGCTAACAGCGCAGCCGTTTCACGGCACGTGATAAGTCCTCCCTACTTTACATTTGCCCCGCCCCAAATCCGCCCCTGAATACTTAATTCAAAATTTGCATTCGCGAACCGCGATAACTGCTTTTATCGTGGTTTGCGAATTTTTCGCACTCGATAAGGCCATATTGCACGCGGTATTTCCTTGGAAAATGAGGCCCAAAGTCAAATGGCTCATCTACTATGTAAGTTTTAGAACATTGTACTGTGGAATTAGAATAGAAAAGACCCTCTGCATGTCTTAGGACTAGATTTTCTAACAGTGCAGGCCTCTGTGAATCGCACGGTACCGGCCAGCATGGAGGCGAAGTGGGGGGTGGGCCTGCGAAAGCTGGCAGCGATCACACCACTGTGGTGCCATCACTGCCGGCTTTCACAAACCAATAGCGCCACCGTGAAAAGTGATGCTATTGGGTGCATTACTGACGGCGATAAGGGTCTTTACCTTTTTGATGATGTCTTCGCGACGTCCGCCCCGGTGCTGCCCCGACTCCTCCCCTTCTGGTGCCGACGCTGCCCATAACCCGCCCCAATCTTGGTATCTCACGCAAAATGTCCCTTTTCTCATGCGATCCCTTTAGAAAATGACCCCCTTAGGATCTTCATTACTTGGCCAATTTACTCCCCATCTGGTCTCTATGGTTCTCTCTATGGTAAGTGTGCAGCTGTCGCTTTCCCCCTCCCCTCCCCCTAGTGATAGATGATCGTGGCTGCCTGGGTTACATAGAAACATAGAAATGACGGCAGAAGAAGACCAAACGGCCCATCCAGTCTGCCCAGCAAGCTTTCACACTTTTTTTTTTCCCCTCATACTTATTTGTTACTCTTGGCCCTTAGTAACCAAAAAGGTTACTAAGGGCCAAGTAAGGTTATTATCT
>NW_021820698.1:271658-281658 GCF_901001135.1 Rhinatrema bivittatum
AGTTTTGGCCTCAAGTGATTGTGATACAGTAGACAAAAACAGTTTAAATAATTAAGGTGGAGGTGCATTATTGAATAGCAGATCCTGCTGCAAAACAGACTTCTATAATATTCACCCTAGATCTGGAGCGAACCTGTTTCTTCTGGTCGGAGCAAATTGAGTTGACTGCCTTCCCTGTAAAATGTGGACATTTTCTTTGCATTTGTTCTAAATTTAATGGAATTTTCTTTTTATTATATTTGGCTAGGGATATTACATTGACTTTATATAGAACTGTGAATAGAGGAAGAAGGGCAATAGATAAAAAGAAAAATAATAAATTGTCATTCATAAATTATATCAGCAATGTTTGATATATCAAAGGACCCTATAGAATCCCTCTTTTATTAACTTCAAATTACTTATAAATGCAACATTTTTGTCTTGCATGTTCCCTCTTTCTGAAGTGCAGATTTAGAATCTGATTCACTTCGTTGATAGAATGAAGTATATTCAGAAAAAAAAAAGCGTTCTGCGGGCCCTATTTCTGATTCTTCCCTGAAGGGTAATCATTTGAAACTGAAGATTTTATATTTGTTTGTTTCACCAATGCAGCATCATGCTTAAATATTCTCACTTTGCATTTTATATATATTACCTTGGTAGAAGAGCTTTATGATTTTAATATTTTTGCTTATTTCCACTTCTGTTTATTGGTTTGATTTATTGACTTTCACTCAAAGATATTAAAGCAAATGTTGTGGAGCGCTAGGAGAGTGATCCCACTCCTGGGAGATGTGTGCCCTTGGGCCACGGCTCGACCCCAGAGGGCTCTGAAGAGGGGCCGTGGGAGGCGTGGCATGCCCGAGCATGGGCTGGACGGGAGCAGGGCTGGAGTGACATGGAAGACAGGCCCTCCTCTGGACCTGCACGCTTCGGAAGACCCAACAACGCAATGTTGGTCTTGTGAACAGTCCTCCGACCATTCCTAGCCCTTTCGGACCTGCCGCAGGGTACGGCACGAAGCGGCAGGCCGGATGGAGGCCAGGGCAGCGAAGACTGGAACATGGATTCAGACAAGACTCAGGAACGACGTAGACTCAGGCATAGACGTGGACTCAGGAATGAGGTGCAGGATCCATAGACGTGGACTCAGGCATAGATGCAGGATCCTTAGACGTGGACTCAGGCAAAGGCAAGGACTCAGGACTGGATGCACAGAGGTAGAATCAGGAACGAGGGCTGAAGGTAGACAAGGGTACTGACCCTCAGGGCGCCCTACTCAGGCCACCCGCGGGACTGAGTCGCGGACCACCCTGTCCCATGCGCGCCCTACACAGCCCTGGAAGGCTGGTCACGGACCACGCTGAGAGCGGGAGAATGCAGGAGAGATCCAGGCGAAGCAAACTCCGATGCTGGGATACTGACATCCGAAGTGCCATCGGCTGGCAGGAACGGAAGCTCCAGAGCACAGGGACGAATCCCACCTGTTGGCCACTCCAGGGCCCAACAGGCCAGAAGGCTCAGGAGCCAGACGAGACGAAGGGCAGAACATATGGACTGGGTAGGAACAGGATCTGGCACCGACATCTAGGTAACAGGAAAGAAGCTGGTTGCTGCACACCGGCAGCCAAAGCAGGATTCGCTGCACTTCTGGCAGCTCAAGGCAGGTAGAAGCATCAGGATCAGGAACAAGGATATCAGGAACATCAGGACTGGAACACATATACTGGAATAGGAGACACACCTCTGGGCTGGAACATGGACATCAGGAACATCAGGACTGGATCAAGAGACAGACCTTGGGACTGGAACGGCAGGCAGACATCAGGACTGGAACACTGAAGACATCAGGACTGGAACAAGTTGACAAGAAGCTTCAACAGGGAACATGGAACACTGGACCTTGCAGAAGGCTGGAATACAAGGCATCTCCTGGAACGAGGAACTCAGGAGTGACCAACTCCTTGCAAAGGCCAAGATACACTGAAAGCTGAGCCCTTTAGTAGAGCTGAGGTGGACAACGCCCAGGGAGGGGTCAGCAGGGGGGCCACACCTGGCTGGCCCTTGAAGAGAAGCAGAGAGGAGCGCGCTCGCGCCCTAGGAGGCTGGAGAGAAGAGCTGAAAGCTGATGGCGTCCTCAGCCACGTGGAGGGCCCAAGGAAGCCGCGGAGCAGCCCTGGACTGGAGCTGGGTGAATGCAGGTCACTGGAGCGGCTCCCAGCCACCAGGACTGAAGCAGAGAGAGAGAAGTGCTGGCTGCATGACGAGCAGGGAGCTGTAGCAGGCTGCAGAGGAAGCGGGGGAAGGGCTGACTGCAGGAACGGCTCCATGCCATGAAGACAGCCCCAGAAGCAGAGGTAAGTGCAGGCACTGGCAGGGACGGCTTCCCAGCCAGGCAAGGACCCGGGCTGAAGCAGGCACTGGGAGAGACGGCCTGCTTGCTGAAGGTCCCGGGATCGCAGCAGCAGGGAAAGGCAGAGACAGCAGCCGAGGAGCAGACCGCATGGCAAGAGCTGTAGGAACGGCCCCAGTTGATTCAGGGAGAAAGAAGCAGCCCGGCTGGCTGTGGCTGTAACAAGGTAAGAACCTGCACACGCTTCTTGTGGGCAGGAGCATAACAGCAAATCACAATAAAAACAACCCAAATCAATTAACTAATTCTAGAGTCCTTGAATGATTTTGATTTCCTAAAAATCCTTATTATAAACTCATACAGGATAACAAGAAAAATCAGCATGTGTGAAATAGACTCCCCTTATGGCTTGGTTGTAGATTTTCAAATAGTTTAAGTATAGTATTTGACAGATGAAATCAATTACTTTAAAAATCCACCCTCTAATGTACATGAATGGAACTCACCTTGTGCTACCAAATATATTTCCCCTTCATTCAGCAATCGTCAACATTGTTCTTCTCAAATATAAATCTCACATCTTTTTCCGATTTAAAGGAAATTAATTTAAATATCCTGAGTTTCAGAGGCCTCTAGAGTACATTGTCCCTGGAACTTTAAAGTTTGGTACCTGACTTTCCTATAAATCCATTATAAGCAAAACCACTGTTTGATGCATGTCTTCAAGGGAGCTTTCAGATCCTCCTGAGAATGTACCAGGAATGTGCCGTAATAATTCTTTTTCATTTCTGAAAGTGATTACATGGGTAATGAGCATTCCTGTTGGAAGAGCTCTTTCCTCTGACATAAACAACCAAGATATACAGGTAGTAGAAAATAATACAAAGGCCACGGCTTTAAAACCTAACTTCATATAAATTAAAAAAATTAAGTGGTTACATAAATTAAAAAAAAACAGTACACAAGTATATAAAGCCAAAACAACCCTATCCATCCATCTCCCCTTGATCAGCCATTCCCTATCATATTGTCGTTTTAACTGCATTTTGTAAATGTTTTTGTTGTTTCTTGAACTGGATACCATAGTAAAATGTTATAATCTACTTTGAGCTCCCTAGGGGAAAAGATGGCATGGAATACAGAAAAGATAGACAGATAAGTAGATTGATAAATACATAGATAAATAGAAAGATAAATTACATAAATAGACAAATCAATATGTAACCGTCTCTTTTTAGTCAGTAAGGAGGCCCAGACAACTGATCCGTAAAGATAGACTTTTATTGCCAGCAAGATGCAGCTAAGACAACGGCTTAGTACAACTGCATGCCACGCCCCCTTAGGAGCAAACCTTTATACACTTTACAGTTCTTATCTTTCACACATGCGTTCTGGTTTTTGCTGAACAAACAATTTACAAACTGCTGAACAAGCAATAGCTAGCGTGGTCTCTAGTAGGTGTAGCTTATGATCAGACTATTGTTTCGTCATTTAATTGACGGGTTAGACATTTGCGGCGGCGTTCGTATTAATACAATACAAATTATTATTCCAAAATGGAGTTACGTTTCACTAAATGTTAGTGCGTGAGTACGTCACTACGTATTAGGTTCCGTTTGCGTTGCAAATATTAGTAAATCAAGATGGCTGTGCGTTTCACTGCAGGCATGAAGAGACGAGAGGCGTCTCAGGGGTGCAGTCTTCAGGGGTTCATGGAAGACGAGAGGCGTCTCAGGGGTGCAGTCTTCAGGGGTTCATGGAATCGAACTCCTTCATTCCCCCCTTTGATACTTCAACTTCGGTGGAAGGTGGAAGTATCACTCGTATCTGTTAAGTAACTGAAAAGAGAAGTAAAAATTAATACAGAGAACTTTCAAGGTGGACCCTAAGATGTTGCTAGGTTGTTGGTGTCTTCACGGGTTTGAGACGGATGGGCCCTATTGGCGTCACCCCCCTTTGTAGCCCGGCTTACCCTAGCAACAAAGTGGTCCAATGTGGTGAGTTACTTAGGGAGCATTAGAGTTTAGTATCAAAATAATCGTCATCAGAATCAAAAGTGACATCAGAGTCAGATGCATCAGACTCAGGGAATGAGGAAATAGACACATACTTATTGATCATCATAACATGAGCTGCTGCTCTGCGATCAGCAATGGTTTCAATCATAGATCGTAGATTTCTGAAAATGAGAGGTAAACAAAGAGGGAATAAAATGCAAGTTAGAACAAAAAACAGCAGAGGGATAAGAATGTCTTTCAGTCCGGGAATCGAAGCAAGCCAATTTGGTAGAGAGGCTGTCCAGTCAAGGACACCGGTCCACGTCTGCACAGGGACATGAGCCAATCGGATCATTCGATCAGTAATCTCTTCGATGACTTTGCTCTTATCATCAATCTGTAAACAACAATTAGAGAGATTAAATTTTCCACACACGCCTCCTTCCTGTGCTAGGAGGTAGTCCAAGGCTAAACGATTTTGGTAGACAGCTGTGATTATTTTGGTGTTTTGCTTGGCAAGGATATTGAGAGCCATGGCAGAATCGTTAGTCAGGAGTTCTAACACTGCTTGCAGTCGGATGATACGATTTAACATATAGATTGGAGTTCTATATCCATAAGAACCATCTTCAGCCCAAGTGGCAGGTCCATAGTATTGTACAATTCGTTCAGGAGGCCACTCCTGATCCTTCCAATCTCCAATAGAAACTTTAGCAGTTCTGCGACGCTTGTTTGGTTTCATGGGGCTGTAGACAGGTATACCTAATGTTTCTCCCGCTGTGATTGGTAAGAGAAAGAAACTTGGCCGAATGGTAGCCAGGAAACAGGTGCCATACCAGTTGAGTGGTAACAATTCATAAGCTCTTCGGCCACAAACGAAGTAGTACCCATCTGGCGCAGCGAAGAGGGTGTTGGGCACCCCAGCAGCAGTCCACGTTTTGTTTAGGGTTGAGTCTGTCCACAGGGTAGTGGGCATAGTTATATTTTCTGTCTGCCACCAAGTTAGTTTGGTCAGGTTAGCAGTAAGGACCCCTGTACATGGTGAATTTCCAACAGAGGTAGTATAGATTCGGGAGTGTTGGCGGGATATGCATTGTCTGCCAATAACATCAGTCTGGAGGGCCCACTCGTATGGATGTGTCTTCCGTTTGTAAGTTATAGTTGTGTTCAAGAGATTGAGGTCGGTTTGGAAGACTTCCTTGGCTTCCCATGGCCATTGCTCTCCTGTATGTGTGCCTCCGCAGACAAAGCAATTCTTAACTTCAAGAGAGAGAGCTATATTCTCAGCCAGATTCACAAACATGTTCTTTGCTTGATGTGAAAAGGCATGCTTTTTCAATTCTTCTGATACATGGGATATTTCATCAAAGAAGGACTGATAGCCCACCACAGTGGTCTGATGAATGATTGGGCGAGGCTTGTCTCGACGCTGGGTGATGGTTATGTAAGTCATTGGGTCTCTTCCAGTTCCATCGATTCCAAAGCCCCAAGTATCTTGCCAGGGGGATCCTTCACCTCGTATGGGCCATTGAACGGACACGATATTACCAGTTACTGCAGTCAATCTGCCAATTCCGTGGCAGCCATGGTACCCTCCTCCTGTATAGTCACATACCAGGGCCCATCCCGATAAAATTAAGTCTCCTTGGCATGGTATCCAACTGGATGGGTTGGCAGCCCGATTGTAAGGACAAAGGTACTTGTGGTTATGAACATAGGACTTTTTCCAGGATTGAGATCCGCAATGGAGAGCGTTTGGGTGTTTGCCAATGGCTTCACAGGCATCGAAGTTTATCGTGACGGTAGATTCTCCTCCGATAAGGACTTTGGTCGAGTTGATGTAGTACAGGATACCTTTTCCTTCTGGGATGATACTTGAGGTGTAGCTCTTTGGTAATCCAGCAGTGAGGGTAATGTTATAGTACTTGGGAGTTGTTGGTGTGTGACAAATGACCTTGTCACCCTGTATGCATCGATGAAAAGACTGGTATCCTTGAGTGGTATTTAATGCGCATGCAGGTTGCGCTGCACATGAAGTGGGTGGCTGAGATTGGTGTATAATGGTAGAGACAACCTGGAATCCATCTGGAGTTGTAGTACGGATTAATTTGACGCATTCTGTGCAGTTCTTGCTTAGAGGTAGAACAAGAGATGTAGTTGTAGAACATGAGATTAGTAGAATAACTTGTAGCAGTCTGTTTCTCATGGCTGGAGGTTTAGAGTAAACACCTTATGCTTTGCCTTGTAAGTAGATCAGTAGATTAATTCTGAAAGGAAGAAAAAATGTATATGTTAGTACTCTTTAGCAAAGTACTATAGTCATTTACCCTGGACTAGGGATGTGAATCGTTTTAGGACGATTAAAATTATCGTCCGATAATTTTAATATCGTCTTAAACCGTTATGGAACACAATACAATAGAGATTCTAACGATTTATCGTTATAAATCGTTAGAATCGTGAGCCGGCACACTAAAACCCCCTAAAACCCACCCCCGACCCTTTAAATTAAATCCCCCACCCTCCCGAACCCCCCCCCAATGACTTAAATAACCTGCGGGTCCAGCGGCGGTCCGGAACGGCAGCGGTCCGGAACGGGCTCCTGCTCCTGAATCTTGTTGTCTTCAGCCGGCGCCATTTTCCAAAATGGCGCCGAAAAATGGCGGCGGCCATAGACGAACACGATTGGACGGCAGGAGGTCCTTCCGGACCCCCGCTGGACTTTTGGCAAGTCTCGTGGGGGTCAGGAGGCCCTCCACAAGCTGGCCAAAAGTTCCTGGAGGTCCAGCGGGGGTCAGGGAGCGATTTCCCGCCGCGAATCGCCGGAACCCTCGCTGAACGACCTCCTGCAGTCGATCTCCTGCCGGCGCCATTTTCCGTACGAAAACGATTCACGGCGGGAAATCGCTCCCTGACCCCCGCTGGACCTCCAGGAACTTTTGGCCAGCTTGTGGGGGGCCTCCTGACCCCCACGAGACTTGCCAAAATTCCAGCGGGGGTCCGGAAGGACCTCCTGCCGTCCAATCGTGTTTGTCTATGGCCGCCGCCATTTTTCGGCGCCATTTTGGAAAATGGCGCCGGCTGAAGACAACAAGATTCAGGAGCAGGAGCCCGTTCCGGACCGCTGCCGTTCCGGACCGCCACTGGACCCGCAGGTTATTTAAGTCATTTGGGGGGGTTCGGGAGGGTGGGGGATTTAATTTAAGGGTCGGGGGTGGGTTTTAGGGGGTTTTTAATGTGCCGGTTTTGCGATTTTTCGATTTTTCGATTTTTCACGATTTTTCACGATTTTTCACGATATTTTACCCCCCCAAACGGCAACAATACGATTCCCTCCCCCTCCCAGCCGAAATCGATCGTTAAGACGATCGAGGACACGATTCACATCCCTACCCTGGACTAGTTTGTTGCCTGTTTTGAGTGAACTTTAACTTGTTGTCTCCAATCCTGGAGACCTGCCAACTGGAGGCAGCAGGTTTCAGGCGGGTCCAGTGAATCCATGAAGGGCATCCAGAGACTTTTACAGCAGTAGGAGTGGTGAGTAACACCGTGTATGGACCCTTCCATCGTGGTTTGAGGAAATCTGATTCATCCCAGTCCTTCATCCATACAGAATTTCCAACTTGGAATGGATGAATTGGGGTCAGCAAGACTAGTGGTTCAACGTCACATGTATAATTCTGGATGGCAATGACTGTGTTATATAGTCCTTTGAGCTGATTACTGAGGGACAACTCCCCTTGTATCTGCAGTGATTCAGGAAAAGAAGGGAGAGGTGGAGGTCTTGCATACATCATTTCATAAGGTGTTAGACCAGACCGCTTTGGACTACATCGGACATGTAGCAAAGCTAAGGGTAGGATGTCTGGCCATTTGGTCTTTGTTTCTTGGCATAGTTTAGCTATCTGATTTTTCAGAGTTCTGTTAGCTCGTTCAACAGCTCCACTGCTCTGTGGTCGCCATGCGCAGTGCAGATGCCATTTGATACCCAGAATTCGACTTAGTTGTTGGATAACGTCACTGGTGAACGCTGGTCCATTGTCTGAATTGATTTGTCTTGGTAATCCGTAGCGTGGTAAGATTTGGTGAAGGAGCAAAGACACAACTTCCTTGGCGGTTTCAGTTCGTGTCGGTGTGGCTTCGATCCATCCTGTATAGGTGCAGACAGCCACCAACATTGCTTTGTATCCTTTGGACGGAGTCATGTGAGTGAAGTCGATTTGCAAACTTGAAATGGCGTAGTTCCTCTTAAAATATGTCCGGGTGTAGGACCAGGTCCGCTTCTGGGATTGTTCTTTGCACATGTGAGACACTGACTGATTGCATGCTTTGTTAATTGGATGATTCTATTGATGTAGTACGTTTTTCCCAGCAACTTTATTAATGCATCTCGACCGAGATGGGTTTTGTTATGGGCTTCCTTGACAATAGTCCAAGCTAATGATTCAGGTATCCATATTCTGTTATCTTGCAGAATCCACCAGCCATCGTGATGGTGGAATTCCTCAGCCTGTGCCCAGTCATTCTCCTCCGTCGAATAGGCAGGAGTTTCCGTTGGGAATTGTAGAAGTGGACAAGTTGTAGTTGGGATGTGCGATAAATGGGCACGGGCTGCTTCTTTCGCTGTTTTGTCTGCCCATTGGTTTCCTTTTGCAACGGGATCTGATTTTCCTGTGTGGGCTTTACAATGCATGACAGCTACCTTTTGCGGTGCCCATACAGCATTTAGCAATTGATGTATTTCAGACGCATTAGCCAGTTGCTTTCCTTCGGCGGTGAGAAATCCTCGTTCCTTGTATAAGGCTCCATGTACTTGGATAGTGAGGAAAGCATATTTGGAATCTGTGTAGATGTTCACAGTCTGTCCTTCTGCCAATTGTAGAGCTCGAGTGAGAGCGATTAGCTCAGCTTTTTGAGCTGATGTCCCAGGAGGTAGGGACTCAGCTTCAATGATGTCATCTTCAGAAACCACAGCATAACCAGCAACTCGAATTCCATCAATAACTTGGCTACTCCCATCAGTAAATAGAGTCCATGCTCCCTGCCATGGTTGATCCCTCAAGTCTGGTCTGCTGGAATGTATTGTAGTCATGACCTCTTCACAGTCATGGGCAACGGGTTCAGGTGCCGGCATTGTCTTGTATTTGAATTTCAGGGGTTTCACACAGTAAGGCTTGGTATTTTACAAGACGTGAGTTGGTCATCCATTTAGGTCCATGCGTTTCTAAGAGTCCTTGAATAGTGTGTGGAGTTGTTACGTTTAGTGTTTGACCAAAAGTCAATTTGACAGCCTCTGGGATTAGTAAGCACGCAGCCGCAATGATTCGAAGACAACCTGGCCATCCTTTTGCAACATTGTCCATTCCTTTTGACAGATATGCAACAGGTCGTTCCCACGAGCCTAGAGTTTGAGTCAATACCCCAATGGCCATTCCTTTCTTCTCATCGACGTATAGATGGAATGGTTTCATTACATCTGGCAACCCTAGAGCAGGGGGTTCAATCAAGGCATCTTTCAGTTGTTGTAAGCTTGTCAATTCATGGGTTTCCCACTGAAAAGGCTGAGATTCTGCCTCCTTTCCCCGCAACTTGTCGTACAGGGACTGGGCAATAACAGCATAGTTAGCAATCCACAGCCTGCAATATCCAGCAGCTCCAAGGAACGCTC
>NW_021820698.1:283170-308141 GCF_901001135.1 Rhinatrema bivittatum
CTTGGAATGGATGATGGTGGAGTGATAATACTCTGACTCATGACTGGGAATGGCTCACCATGATGTGACAATACTGAGTCTTTGCTCACTGACCATGGCTTGGAATGGATGATGGTGGAGTGATAATACTCTGACTCATGACTGGTAATGGCTCACCATGATGTGACAATACTGAGGCTGTGCTCACTGACCATGGCTTGGAATGGATGATGGTGGAGTGATAATACTCTGACTCATGACTGGGAATGGCTCACCATGATGTGACAATACTGAGGCTGTGCTCACTGACCATGGCTTGGAATGGATGATGGTGGAGTGATAATACTCTGACTCATGACTGGGAATGGCTCACCATGATGTGACAATACTGAGGCTGTGCTCACTGACCATGGCTTGGAATGGATGATGGTGGAGTGATAATACTCTGACTCATGACTGGGAATGGCTCACCAGGATGTGACAATACTGAGGCTGTGCTCACTGACCATGGCTTGGAATGGATGATGATGAAGTTATAATACTCTGACTCATGACTGGGAATGGCTCACCATGATGTGACAATACTGAGGCTGTGCTCACTGACCATGGCTTGGAATGGATGATGGTGGAGTGATAATACTCTGACTCATGACTGGGAATGGCTCACCATGATGTGACAATACTGAGGCTGTGCTCACTGACCATGGCTTGGAATGGATGTTGGTGGAGTGATAATACTCTGACTCATGACTGGGAATGGCTCACCATGATGTGACAATACTGAGGCTGTGCTCACTGACCTTGGCTTGGAATGGATGATGGTGGAGTGATAATACTCTGACTCATGACTGGGAATGACTCACCAGGATGTGACAATACTGAGGCTGTACTCACTGACCATGGCTTGGAATGGATGATGGTGGAGTGATAATACCCTGACTCATGACTGGGAATGGCTCACCAGGATGTGACAATACTGATGCTGTGCTCACTTACCTTGGCTTGGAATGGATGATGGTGGAGTGATAATACTCTGACTCATGACTGGGAATGGCTCACCATGATGTGACAATACTGAGGCTGTGCTCACTGACCATGGCTTGGAATGGATGATGGTGGAGTGATAATACTCTGACTCATGACTGGGAATGGCTCACCATGATGTGACAATACTGAGGCTGTGCTCCCTGACCTTGGCTTGGAATGGATGATGGTGGAGTGATAATACTCTGACTCATGACTGGGAATGACTCACCAGGATGTGACAATACTGAGGCTGTACTCACTGACCATGGCTTGGAATGGATGATGGTGGAGTGATAATACTCTGACTCATGACTGGGAATGGCTCACCAGGATGTGACAATACTGAGGCTGTGCTCACTGACCATGGCTTGGAATGGATGATGGTGGAGTGATAATACTCTGACTCATGACTGGGAATGGCTCACCAGGATGTGACAATACTGAGGCTGTGCTCACTGACCTTGGCTTGGAATGGATGATGGTGGAGTGATAATACTCTGACTCATGACTGGGAATGGCTGACCATGATGTGACAATACTGAGGCTGTGCTCACTGACCTTGGCTTGGAATGGATGATAGTGGAGTGATAATACTCTGACTCATGACTGGGAATGGCTGACCATGATGTGACAATACTGAGGCTGTGCTCACTGACCATGGCTTGGAATGGATGATGGTGGAGTGATAATACTCTGACTCATGACTGGGAATGGCTCACCATGATGTGACAATACTGAGGCTGTGCTCACTGACCATGGCTTGGAATGGATGATGATGAAGTTATAATACTCTGACTCATGACTGGGAATGGCTGACCATGATGTGACAATACTGAGGCTGTGCTCACTGACCATGGCTTGGAATGGATGATGGTGGAGTGATAATACTCTGACTCATGACTGGGAATGGCTGACCATGATGTGACAATACTGAGGCTGTGCTCACTGACCATGGCTTGGAATGGATGATGGTGGAGTGATAATACTCTGACTCATGACTGGGAATGGCTCACCAGGATGTGACAATACTGAGGCTGTGCTCACTGACCTTGGTTTGGAATGGATGATGGTGGAGTGATAATACTCTGACTCATGACTGGGAATGGCTCACCATGATGTGACAATACTGAGGCTGTGCTCACTGACCATGGCTTGGAATGGATGATGATGAAGTTATAATACTCTGACTCATGACTGGGAATGGCTCACCATGATGTGACAATACTGAGGCTGTGATCACTGATCATGGCTTGGAATGGATGATGGTGGAGTGATAATACTCTGACTCATGACTGGGAATGGCTCACCAGGATGTGACAATACTGAGTCTGTGATCACTGACCATGGCTTGGAATGGATGATGGTGGAGTGATAATACTCTGACTCATGACTGGGAATGGCTCACCATGATGTGACAATACTGAGGCTGTGATCACTGACCATGGCTTGGAATGGATGATTGTGGAGTGATAATACTCTGACTCATGACTGGGAAAGGCTCACCAGGATGTGACAATACTGAGGCTGTGCTCACTGACCATGGCTTGGAATGGATGATGGTGGAGTGATAATACTCTGACTCATGACTGGGAATGGCTCACCAGGATGTGACAATACTGAGTCTGTGCTCACTGACCATGGCTTGGAATGGATGATGGTGGAGTGATAATACTCTGACTCATGACTGGGAATGGCTCACCATGATGTGACAATACTGAGGCTGTGATCACTGACCATGGCTTGGAATGGATGATGGTGGAGTGATAATACTCTGACTCATGACTGGGAATGGCTCACCATGATGTGACAATACTGAGGCTGTGCTCACTGACCATGTCTTGGAATGGATGATGGTGGAGTGATAATACTCTGACTCATGACTGGGAATGGCTCACCAGGATGTGACAATACTGAGTCTGTGCTCACTGACCATGGCTTGGAATGGATGATATCTAACCTGCTAAAGCGACTGACCCCCAGCAACAATTCTCGTCCTAATGCGCCACAGATACAAAACAAAGGAACCTCCTTTGAATCATTCCAACCCATCACAGCCTATGAGATTCTTCTGTTACTTAAAAAAATGAAACCTTCGTCCCACCCCTTCGACCAAATACCCACAAAGCTCCTCCTTCTAATACCGGAAACGATATCCAAAACTCTGGCAGATATCATAAACTGCTCATTATCCCAGGGTCTATTTCCAGAAGACCTAAAACTAGCTTCGCTAAAACCACTCTTAAAGAAACCTAATCTAGACCCCAAGGACCCCAACAACTTTCGTCCGATTTCCAATCTTCCATTTATTGCCAAGATAATGGAAAAGCTGGTCAACACTCAACTCTCCAACTACATTGAAGATCACAAAATACTTTACCCCTCACAACATGGTTTCCGTAAAGCTTTAAGCACAGAGACGCTACTCATATCCCTGACAGACCACATCATCATGGGGCTAGACAAAGGCCAATCCTTTCTACTTATCCTTTTGGACCTTTCGGCCGCATTTGATACCGTCAAACACTCCATCCTCATCAATCAACTTGCGAACATAGGAATCTCAGGAACTGCCCTATCATGGTTCAATACTTTCCTCAACAACAGAGGCTATAAGGTCAAGATACATAATAAGGAATCCTCCCGCTTCTCTTCAGCTTTTGGAGTTCCTCAAGGCTCCTCCCTATCCCCTACACTCTTTAATATTTACCTTCTACCGCTATGTCAACTGCTAACCCACTTGAAACTAACTCACTTCCTATATGCAGACGATGTGCAGATCTTGATCCCCATCAAAGAAACCATCTCCAAAACTCTTGAATTTTGGGAAATTTGCCTTAAAGAAATCAATCGCCTCCTCTCGAGTCTAAACCTGATATTAAATACAGCCAAGACGGAACTTCTCATCATCTCACCAGAAAATAGCAACCCACCTCCATGTCCTCTAACCCACCATCTTACCACCCAAACAAGGGATTTAGGCGCAATTATCGACAACCATCTTAATCTAAAATCCTTCATCAAACAAACTACTAAAGACGGATTCTATAAACTTCAAGTACTTAAAAGAATCAAACCGCTCCTTCACATGCGAGACTTCAGAACGGTCCTTCAAGCAGTAATCTTTTCTAAGATAGACTACTGCAATTCCATCTTATTAGGTCTCCCTTCTGCTTCCATTAAACCCCTTCAGATGCTTCAGAATTCAGCTGCGAGAATTCTGACTAACACCAGGAGAAGAGACCATATCTCTCCTATTCTCAAGAACTTGCACTGGCTGCCAATACACTTTAGAATTATCCACAAATCCCTCACTATCATCTACAAGACTATCCATCACCAAGCATCCCTCAATCTTCAAATTCCACTCAGAAAGCACACATCCACCAGACCCATCAGAGAAGCCTACAAAGGATCACTCCTTGTTCCACAAACCAAAACCACTCAACACCTAACCTACAGAGACCGAGCCTTTTCCACAGCCGGACCTTCACTATGGAACTCTATTCCTCCCGATCTAAGACAAGAACCATGCCTTCCTACTTTCAGAAAAAGGCTTAAGACATGGCTATTTAAGCAAGCCTTCCCAGATCCATATTGAAAGACAGTAACATCTTATAAGACACTACACAATATTATGTAAATTATTAATGTAAATAATTCATCTTTACTACTCAACTATCTTACTCTAATTCTCTCCCCAGTTTTATGACCCTGTTGTAATGTAACTTTTTATTTCTTTGCACTTGTTTATGTTCTGTTTTTTGTGCACACCCTCTTGTTATTTGTAAACCGGCATGATGGGGTTCCTAATCTCGAATGCCGGTATAGAAAAATCTATAAATAAATAAATAAATAAATGATGGTGGAGTGATAATACTCTGACTCATGACTGGGAATGGCTCACCATGATGTGACAATACTGAGGCTGTGCTCACTGACCATGGCTTGGAATGGATGATGGTGGAGTGATAATACTCTGACTCATGACTGGGAATGGCTCACCAGGATGTGACAATACTGAGGCTGTGCTCACTGACCATGGCTTGGAATGGATGATGATGAAGTTATAATACTCTGACTCATGACTGGGAATGGCTCACCATGATGTGACAATACTGAGGCTGTGCTCACTGACCATGGCTTGGAATGGATGATGGTGGAGTGATAATACTCTGACTCATGACTGGGAATGGCTCACCATGATGTGACAATACTGAGGCTGTGCTCACTGACCATGGCTTGGAATGGATGATGGTGGAGTGATAATACTCTGACTCATGACTGGGAATGGCTCACCAGGATGTGACAATACTGAGGCTGTGCTCACTGACCATGGCTTGGAATGGATGATGGTGGAGTGATAATACTCTGACTCATGACTGGGAATGGCTCACCATGATGTGACAATACTGAGGCTGTGCTCACTGACCATGGCTTGGAATGGATGATGGTGGAGTGATAATACTCTGACTCATGACTGGGAATGGCTCACCATGATGTGACAATACTGAGGCTGTGCTCACTGACCATGGCTTGGAATGGATGATGGTGGAGTGATAATACTCTGACTCATGACTGGGAATGGCTCACCAGGATGTGACAATACTGAGGCTGTGCTCACTGACCATGGCTTGGAATGGATGATGGTGGAGTGATAATACTCTGACTCATGACTGGGAATGGCTCACCATGATGTGACAATACTGAGGCTGTGCTCACTGACCATGGCTTGGAATGGATGATGGTGGAGTGATAATACTCTGACTCATGACTGGGAATGGCTGACCATGATGTGACAATACTGAGGCTGTGCTCACTGACCATGGCTTGGAATGGATGATGGTGGAGTGATAATACTCTGACTCATGACTGGGAATGGCTGACCATGATGTGACAATACTGAGGCTGTGCTCACTGACCATGGCTTGGAATGGATGATGGTGGAGTGATAATACTCTGACTCATGACTGGGAATGGCTCACCATGATGTGACAATACTGAGGCTGTGCTCACTGACCATGGCTTGGAATGGATGATGGTGGAGTGATAATACTCTGACTCATGACTGGGAATGACTCACCATGATGTGACAATACTGAGGCTGTGCTCACTGACCATGGCTTGGAATGGATGATGGTGGAGTGATAATACTCTGACTCATGACTGGGAATGGCTCACCATGATGTGACAATACTGAGGCTGTGCTCACTGACCATGGCTTGGAATGGATGATGGTGGAGTGATAATACTCTGACTCATGACTGGGAATGGCTGACCATGATGTGACAATACTGAGGCTGTGCTCACTGACCATGGCTTGGAATGGATGATGGTGGAGTGATAATACTCTGACTCATGACTGGGAATGGCTCACCATGATGTGACAATACTGAGGCTGTGCTCACTGACCATGGCTTGGAATGGATGATGGTGGAGTGATAATACTCTGACTCATGACTGGGAATGGCTCACCATGATGTGACAATACTGAGGCTGTGCTCACTGACCATGGCTTGGAATGGATGATGGTGGAGTGATAATACTCTGACTCATGACTGGGAATGGCTCACCATGATGTGACAATACTGAGGCTGTGCTCACTGACCATGGCTTGGAATGGATGATGGTGGAGTGATAATACTCTGACTCATGACTGGGAATGGCTCACCAGGATGTGACAATACTGAGGCTGTGCTCACTGACCATGGCTTGGAATGGATGATGGTGGAGTGATAATACTCTGACTCATGACTGGGAATGGCTCACCATGATGTGACAATACTGAGGCTGTGCTCACTGACCTTGGCTTGGAATGGATGATGGTGGAGTGATAATACTCTGACTCATGACTGGGAATGGCTCACCATGATGTGACAATACTGAGGCTGTGCTCACTGACCATGGCTTGGAATGGATGATGGTGGAGTGATAATACTCTGACTCATGACTGGGAATGGCTCACCAGGATGTGACAATACTGAGGCTGTGCTCACTGACCATGGCTTGGAATGGATGATGGTGGAGTGATAATACTCTGACTCATGACTGGGAATGACTCACCAGGATGTGACAATACTGAGGCTGTGCTCACTGACCATGGCTTGGAATGGATGATGGTGGAGTGATAATACTCTGACTCATGACTGGGAATGGCTCACCATGATGTGACAATACTGAGGCTGTGCTCACTGACCATGGCTTGGAATGGATGATGGTGGAGTGATAATACTCTGACTCATGACTGGGAATGGCTCACCATGATGTGACAATACTGAGGCTGTGCTCACTGACCATGGCTTGGAATGGATGATGGTGGAGTGATAATACTCTGACTCATGACTGGGAATGGCTCACCATGATGTGACAATACTGAGGCTGTGCTCACTGACCATGGCTTGGAATGGATGATGGTGGAGTGATAATACTCTGACTCATGACTGGGAATGGCTCACCATGATGTGACAATACTGAGGCTGTGCTCACTGACCATGGCTTGGAATGGATGATGGTGGAGTGATAATACTCTGACTCATGACTGGGAATGGCTCACCATGATGTGACAATACTGAGGCTGTGCTCACTGACCATGGCTTGGAATGGATGATGGTGGAGTGATAATACTCTGACTCATGACTGGGAATGGCTCACCAGGATGTGACAATACTGAGGCTGTGCTCACTGACCATGGCTTGGAATGGATGATGGTGGAGTGATAATACTCTGACTCATGACTGGGAATGGCTCACCATGATGTGACAATACTGAGGCTGTGCTCACTGACCATGGCTTGGAATGGATGATGGTGGAGTGATAATACTCTGACTCATGACTGGGAATGGCTCACCATGATGTGACAATACTGAGGCTGTGCTCACTGACCATGGCTTGGAATGGATGATGGTGGAGTGATAATACTCTGACTCATGACTGGGAATGGCTCGACCATGATGTGACAATACTGAGGCTGTGCTCACTGACCATGGCTTGGAATGGATGATGGTGGAGTGATAATACTCTGACTCATGACTGGGAATGGCTCACCAGGATGTGACAATACTGAGGCTGTGCTCACTGACCATGGCTTGGAATGGATGATGGTGGAGTGATAATACTCTGACTCATTTATTTATTTATTTATTTATTGTTCTTGTTATACCGAGTTTCATGATAGGCATCACATCAACCCGGTTTACAAATAACAAGGAGTGTAAAGCATAACGTAACGTAAAAAACAATATTTTCAATAAGAACCTTGAACTTTAAATACAGTGAATCAGAAAAAGGGAGAGGGAAAGTTACAAAAAACAAGGAAAATAAACTTGGGATGGAAGGGGAGAAATTGAACAGCACAATATTTACATTTCAGCCTATTGATACATTAGAATAGCAAGTGAAAAAATAAGACTATGAAGGCCTGTGATCACTGACCATGGCTTGGAATGGATGATGTGGAGTGATAATACTCTGACTCATGACTGGGAATGGCTACCCATGATGTGACATACTGAGGCTGTGCTCACTGACCATGGCGTGGAATGGATGATGGTTGGAGTGATAATACTCTGACTCATGACTGGGAATGACTCACCATGAATGTTGACAATACTGAGGCTGTGCTCACTGACCATGGCTTGGAATTGGATGATGGTGGAGTGATAATACTCTGACTCATGACTGGGAATGGCTCACCAGGATGGAGACAATACTGAGGCTGTGCTCACTGACCATGGCTTGAATGGATGATGATGAAGTTATAATACTCTGACTCATGACTTGGGAATGGACTCACCATGATGTGACAATACTGAGCTGTGCTCACTGACCATGGCTTGGAATGGATGATGGTGGAGTGATAATACTCTGACTCATGACTGGGAATGGTCACCATGATGTGACAATACTGAGGCTGTGCTCACTGACCATGGCTTGGAATGGATGATGGTGGAGTGATAATACTCTGACTCATGACTGGGAATGGCTCACCAGAATGTGATAATACTGAGTCTGTGGTTGCTGACCTTGGCTGGGAATGGCTGACCGCAGAGATTAGCTTTCACTTTCTACGATTTCTCCTGATTCATAATTCTCTGCTCTAGAAATAAGACCCAACCTCTTCCTTGTCCATGTGATAATTTCCAAGCTGCTTTTCAATCACTATTACATAAATATAATACTGTACAGAAAGAAAGGACTTCATCTATATTTTTGTTGTTTTGTTATTTTTTTACAGAAATCTAAGTGCCTTGTTCTTTTCCAGAAAATCGTAGCGTGTCCTTTGTGTCTGAGGACTCTGACATCCCTCCTTGGTGATGGATAGTGCCTTAAAACCACTACATGTGGTCCTGGGCAGGTTTCCACAGTGAGAGGGTCTGGCCCGTGAGGTCCCCCCCATCTCATCCAGTGTCATTCCAGACATCCACCCTCAGTCATAGGTGAGTACGCAGGGTCTGCTGCTGCTACCCCTCCTTAAGCCCAGTCCTGAGAAAGATGTGCTCTGACCTGCACATTTACCACCTAGAAACTGCAACATCAGAAAGATCATCTGTCATTCACGTAATGGCCTTGTGTCTCCTCGGACATTTTCACCTCTGTGCTGCTATGTTTTGCCCTTCTCTCTGTTATTTTTAGCCCTGCACTCTCTGCATTTTGCGGGAGTCTCCCTTGGGTATTTCCAGCCCCTGCACTCTCTGCATTTTGCCAGACTCTCTCCCTGGTATTTTCAGCTGCTGTGTTCTCTCTGAGTGATTCTTGGTCTAAATAAGCTTTGTAGAAGTTCATTGAATATCTTTATTTCCATAAATATTACAGAAATAAAATACATGCTACAGGAACTGTAAAATTGTGAACTTCACTCTAAAGACAGCTATATAAACCCTTTCTATTCAAATGAAAATGTTTGGATTGTTTTGATAAAAAACAAAGAAAATAGGCTTTTTACAGAGCAAATTAATAACAAATCTGTCATTGTACAAGTATATCAGTCCCACCACAAACAGGACCTTCAAAAACTGAAACTATATTTGTCTCCATCTGCTGATAAAAAGCATAACCTGAATAGGAAACCTAAATTGCTTTTAGCAGCAAAGCAGAAATAGTTCAACCCCTAAACATATCAGGTTGGATCATGTGGAGCAGGCACACACAGCTGTACAGCGCACAGGAAAATCGGAATTTAAACTCACATTGCCCCGTCAACGGAACGGGCAGGAACTGAAATCACCACCATCCTTTAACAAGAGTGGAAGGCAGCAACGTTCTGCACAGAATTATGGGTATGCAAATGTCCACTGATTCAAATAACTTTATTGAGAAGACAACCCACAGCCCTGCTGCCAGTTTAGTGATTTTGTACCTTGATTTTGGAAGCAAATGGAGACTTTAGAGCAATGGGTGAGACGGGGATCCCGTGAGGAAGAAAGCTTGATCTCTGAAACCTGTTCCGAGTACTGCATTGACAGATGGGCAGTGTGGGTACAACATAAAAGTCACAGCATGGAAAGACTGAATAAGTGAAAGTTTTGTGAATTTTTCGATCTGGACATTGGGATTCAGAAGAATCAGTTTTTCAATCAAAATCTTTTTTAAATGCATGACCAAATTCGTGACCAAATTCAAAAAGAGATTAAAAACGTTGTTATTCAAACAAGCTTATCCAGAATAGAAGGCCCACAAACTTTTCATCCTATGTATCACCACATGGTGTTTATTCCTTCCTCATATTGAGGACCCAATTGTTGTTAATCTTTTCTTCTTAGCTGCTTCTTGTTATCCCCCTCCCAGTTCTGTTTTCCCTGTTAACATGTAATTTCTGCATTGGCTACCAATAAAATATAGAATTCTATATAAAGCTCTCACTATAATCCACAAATCTATCCACCAACAGCTCACACTTGACCTTCAGAACCCTCTCAAACACCGCTCGTCCGAAAGACCCATCAGAGAAGCTTATAAAGGAACCCTTCAAGTCCCACCCACAAAATACACCCGTCTAAAAACCACCAAAGAACGTTCCTTCTCCACAGCAGGCCCTGTCCTCTGGAACAGACTCCCGACCGTAGGGATGTGAATCGTTTTCCATATCGTCTTAACGATAGAAATCGTGTGGCAGGGCAAGAAAATCGTCTTAGGCACGATTTTTTAGTTAAAAAATCGTTAAAAATCGTTTTTTCCGATTAGTGCGCACTAACTCGAGTTAGTGCGCACTAACGGGAGTTAGTGCGCACTAACTGGGAGTTAGTGCGCACTAACTGAAAATGATACAATTTGACACTTTTCAGGTCAGTTAAGGTCAGTTTAGGAATGAATATGTATTCCTATTGGCTGCCCTCTTATTTATTCATGTTACCAAGTTTCCTACTGACAGTATATGGGGGATGGGAAATGGAAACAGTTGGTAGCTTGACAAAACAAGTAATGTGATCAGTCAATGTGACTAGAACTTGTGCCCTAACCCTGATACCAGGGGTATTGTGATCTTCCTGCACACAGTGCCCTATCCCTATTAATACCAGGAGTGTTGTGATCTTCCTGCACACAGTGCCCTATCCCTAATACCAGGGGTGTTGTGATCTTCCTGCACACAGTGCCCTATTCCTGATACTGGGGGGTGTTGTGATCTTCCTGCACACAGTGCCCTATTCCTGATACCGGGGGTGTTGTGATCTTCTTGCACACATCCCGGTATCAGGGATAGGGCACTGCATGCAGGAAGATCACAACACTCCTGGTATTAATAGGGATAGGGCACTGCATGCAGGAAGATCACAACACTCCTGGTATTAATAGGGATAGGGCACTGCATGCAGGAAGATCACAACACCCCTGGTATCAGGGATAGGGCACTGTGTGCAGGAAGATCACAATACCCCGGAGGAGTGAGGGTCAGGCAGCTCCCCCCTGTCTGTGAAGCCAGCCTCTCACTAGTAATGCAGGGAGGGAGCTGTCTCAGACTTCACCATCCTCCCCCCCCCCCCTCACCCACACACCATTCACTAGCTGGGACATGGGGGAAGTCAGGAGTGAGGGTCAGGCAGCTCCCCCCTGTCTGTGAAGCCAGCCTCTCACTAGTAATGCAGGGAGGGAGCTGTCTCAGACTTCACCATCCTCCCCCCCCCTCACCCACACACCATTCACTAGCTGGGACATGGGGGAAGTCAGGAGTGAGGGTCAGGCAGCTCCCCCCTGTCTGTGAAGCCAGCCTCTCACTAGTAATGCAGGGAGGGAGCTGTCTCAGACTTCACCATCCTCCCCCCCCCCTCACCCACACACCATTCACTAGCTGGGACATGGGGGAAGTCAGGAGTGAGGGTCAGGCAGCTCCCCCCTGTCTGTGAAGCCAGCCTCTCACTAGTAATGCAGGGAGGGAGCTGTCTCAGACTTCACCATCCTCCCCCCCCCCCCCCTCACCCACACACCATTCACTAGCTGGGACATGGGGGAAGTCAGGAGTGAGGGTCAGGCAGCTCCCCCCTGTCTGTGAAGCCAGCCTCTCACTAGTAATGCAGGGAGGGAGCTGTCTCAGACTTCACCATCCTCCCCCCCCCCCTCACCCACACACCATTCACTAGCTGGGACATGGGGGAAGTCAGGAGTGAGGGTCAGGCAGCTCCCCCCTGTCTGTGAAGCCAGCCTCTCACTAGTAATGCAGGGAGGGAGCTGTCTCAGACTTCACCATCCTCCCCCCCCCCCCCCTCACCCACACACCATTCACTAGCTGGGACATGGGGGAAGTCAGGAGTGAGGGTCAGGCAGCTCCCCCCTGTCTGTGAAGCCAGCCTCTCACTAGTAATGCAGGGAGGGAGCTGTCTCAGACTTCACCATCCTCCCCCCCCCCCCCTCACCCACACACCATTCACTAGCTGGGACATGGGGGAAGTCAGGAGTGAGGGTCAGGCAGCTCCCCCCTGTCTGTGAAGCCAGCCTCTCACTAGTAATGCAGGGAGGGAGCTGTCTCAGACTTCACCATCCTCCCCCCCCCCTCACCCACACACCATTCACTAGCTGGGACATGGGGGAAGTCAGGAGTGAGGGTCAGGCAGCTCCCCCCTGTCCTGTGAAGCCAGCCTCTCACTAGTAATGCAGGGAGGGAGCTGTCTCAGACTTCACCATCCTCCCCCCCCCCTCACCCACACACCATTCACTAGCTGGGACATGGGGGAAGTCAGGAGTGAGGGTCAGGCAGCTCCCCCCTGTCTGTGAAGCCAGCCTCTCACTAGTAATGCAGGGAGGGAGCTGTCTCAGACTTCACCATCCTCCCCCCCCCCCCTCACCCACACACCATTCACTAGCTGGGACATGGGGGAAGTCAGGAGTGAGGGTCAGGCAGCTCCCCCCTGTCTGTGAAGCCAGCCTCTCACTAGTAATGCAGGGAGGGAGCTGTCTCAGACTTCACCATCCTCCCCCCCCCCCTCACCCACACACCATTCACTAGCTGGGACATGGGGGAAGTCAGGAGTGAGGGTCAGGCAGCTCCCCCCTGTCTGTGAAGCCAGCCTCTCACTAGTAATGCAGGGAGGGAGCTGTCTCAGACTTCACCATCCTCCCCCCCCCCTCACCCACACACCATTCACTAGCTGGGGCATGGGGGAAGTCAGGAGTGAGGGTCAGGCAGCTCCCCCCTGTCTGTGAAGCCAGCCTCTCACTAGTAATGCAGGGAGGGAGCTGTCTCAGACTTCACCATCCTCCCCCCCCCCCTCACCCACACACCATTCACTAGCTGGGACATGGGGGAAGTCAGGAGTGAGGGTCAGGCAGCTCCCCCCTGTCTGTGAAGCCAGCCTCTCACTAGTAATGCAGGGAGGGAGCTGTCTCAGACTTCACCATCCTCCCTCCCCCCTCACCCACACACCATTCACTAGCTGGGACATGGGGGAAGTCAGGAGTGAGAGTCCGGCAGCTCCCCCCTGTCTGTGAAGCCAGCCTCTCACTAGTAATGCAGGGAGGGAGCTGTCTCAGACTTCACCATCCTCCCCCCCCCCCCCCTCACCCACACACCATTCACTAGCTGGGACATGGGGGAAGTCAGGAGTGAGGGTCAGGCAGCTCCCCCCTGTCTGTGAAGCCAGCCTCTCACTAGTAATGCAGGGAGGGAGCTGTCTCAGACTGGTATCAGGGTTAGGGCACTGTGTGTGCAGGAAGATCACAACACTCCTGATATTAATAGGGATAGGGCACTGTAAGTGATGACTGTAGTAGATTGAATAAAGATCTGATGTTTCTGCTCTCCTCACACCAAACAAAAACAACACACAAGCAGAGAAGCCCTTCTTACAAAGCTGAGCTAGTGAGTTAAGTAGGAGGAAAAGTAAACATACTTGTGCCAGTGTGGCTACTTAAAAAATACACTTACCAACAATCAATTACATATATTTGAACTGTGTACAGTTCCAGCCAGGACCACCTTTCTAAAATGCACAGTGATTGGCAAATTCAACATGCACTAGCATTTCAGGTGCCTGCTAACAAAAATAATAAACAAACAAGTTCTAGTCACGTGAGTGCTGATCATTACATTACTTTTTTTGTCAAGCTTCCAACTGTTTCCATTTCACATCCCCCCAACCATTACCTCAGTGTTAGCCTTGGTAACATCAATAGATAAGAGCACAGCCAGCCAATAGGAATACATACATACATATTCATTCCTAAGTGACCTTTACTGACCTGGGAAGTGTGAACACTTTGTTTCATTTTCTGTTGGTGTTCGTTAGTTTCCAGTTCCATTTCCCATCCCCCCAACCATCACCTCAGTGGTAACCTTGGTAATATCAATAGATAAGAGGGCAGCCAGCCAATAGGAACACATATTCATTCCTAACTGACCTTCAGTGACCTGGAAAGTGTTTATTTGTATCATTTTCAGTTAGTGCGCACTAAATCGAGTTAGTGCGCACTAACGGGGAGTTAGTGCGCACTAACTCCCCGTTAGTGCGCACTAACTCGAGTTAGTGCGCACTAACACGATTTAACGATTTTTAACGATAAATCATTAGAATTTCTATTGTATCGTGTTCTATAACGATTTAAGACGATATAAACATTATCGGACGATAATTTTAATCGTTGAAAAACGATTCACATCCCTACCCGACCGACCTAAGGCTGGAACCTTGCCTTCATACCTTTCGAAGAAAACTGAAGACGTGGCTTTTCCTCCAAGCCTTCCCCTAGTCAAAATGACACTTCGGACTCAGCCCAAGGAATGAGATAATTACCAATCTCATAACCCGTTTTATATTATTTATTTGTTGCTAATTCCGCTCTACCTTTCTTCCTGGCTACTTTAGCCCCCAAGTTCAATGCCCTTGTTTTATGTAACTTTGCTTGTTTCAGCCTTCTTGTTTGGTTACACTTGTTTATCCCCTAAGTTCCATGTAAACCGGCCTGATGTGAATTCTATTCGTGAAGTCCGGTATAGAAATAAATATTAAATAAATAAATAAATGTAATTTCCAAGCCTAATTCGTTCAATGTAAACCGGTATGATATCCACAACTAATACCGGTATATAAAAATGTTTAAATAAATAAATAAATAAATAAATAAAATTCACAAAAATGAGTTATATATAAATCGGGACTGATGATTATATATTATGGGGCTTGGCAACAAGTGTGTTGCTGCTAACGTCGTGACCGCAGATGCACTTCGCGCACCTCCACTCGCCTACACCTTCTGGATCTTGCTTATAAGCTATTCAAAACATAAGAGACAGCTTTCTTATGGTGGTAAAGGCCACAGGTTTATTAACCTTGGGCCCAGCCAAAAATTTATTTCTGGCCACGCCACTGTTGCATGCACCAAGACAAATAAAAGAGAAAGAATCAAAGTACAGAAACATACAACAACAGAATAATAATTTCTATTTTCTTACAATTCTTCAGCAGCTAAGAGAAGAACATCTGCGAAAATATGTTCAAAGAATCCGATTCTTTAAATTCACTGACTATTGATTGGCATCATATTGTAAGTCACCATCAGTCGAAAGACATGAAAATATTCCCATCCGATCGGCAGTTTTCAGAACCAGTTCTGATACAAAGATCCTCTTAAAGAAAGGAAAGGAAAACGTTGTAAAGAATTTGATTAGCATCATATTTGTGGTGTTCTAGTTACACTTATTTGTCAATAATAATATAGAACTGCTTGAATTGAAGATACATCTTAAAGTTTTGATGCTGAGGAGAGTCACGTGATGTGGTGATCTGGGCTGGTCGCAACTAGCTCGGCTCCAGGTGGCAGGCCGCTAAATCTATCCATATCAGCACTCATCCGCGCAATTTTTGGACATACGATCGGTTTCAGAGACGGGGCATATGAATATCGATCGCTATATGCATAAATCGCCAACAACAATGCCTGCTAGAGTAGCCAAAAAGGATAAAGAAAAACCGAAATCTACTGAGGACAAAATGGCCACCGGCACAGACAAAGGGCCCTCAGCGCTCACTGACGACTCGGCTCTGACGGCAATAACAGCAGCAGTGACCTCCGCGGTAAATGAAACTTTGTCGATTAAACTGGACAAAATTTCAGAGCAACTGACCTCTATGCAAGCAGCGCTTCTAGAGCTCCCCCCGCGTATTGATACGCTGGAATTGCGAATGTCTGCTGCGGAAGATGGGGCCTTGGCGGCGGAAGGTAAAATCCACAAGCTGGAACAGTTGATTCGCTCACATGAAGACAAACTCGACGAGCTCGAAAACCGGTCACGTCGTAACAACTTGCGTTTTGTCGGCATCCCTGAATCGATTTCGGAAGGTGATCTCGCTGCGAATCTAGTGAAATGGATCCCAGAGGCCTTAAAACACCCGGAGCTGGCGTCACTACAAATTGAACGGGCCCATCGCCTTGGGGCGCGCTCGGAGCAAAATAGTCGTCCTCGGGTGGTTATTGCCCGTATCTTTAATTATGCGGATAAGCAGCGAATTTGGCAAATCTCTCGCAAAACCCCGACTCTGCAGATGCAGAATGCGCAGGTGCGCATTTTCCAGGATTTCTCGGCTCGAGTCGCCGCCAAACGGAAGGAATTTAGCCTTATCTGTTCAAGGCTGGCTGAAAAACAGATCAGATTTTCCTTGCAATACCCTGCAAAACTCCGTATATGGAATAACGGGCAAGCAAAGGTGTTTGAATCCTTGCCGGAAGCGCAAAAATTTGTCCAGAGCCTTATTCCACGTGACCCGGAGTGATGGCTTACAGGCAGTCTCTGCTACGGAATATGGTTTAACTTCTAGCTGAAATAGCGGTTTTTGCTTTTACAGCTGCGGAATATACCAACGGTTATTGTTTGTTTGGCAGGGGAGTGGATGTTTTGATATGGCATTGATATTTGGAACTCTATTTTCTATCGGGGCCTGCCACTGGAACACACACGAACATGGCTCCTGCTCTATTTATAGAGCTTGACTTGGGTTTTGTTGGGAGAGTGGGTGTGGTAAGCAGGATGGGGTGGGGGGGTAGGGTGGGGGGGGAGAGTCAGCACATTATCGAGAGGATTGCTTTTTGTTTGGTTTTAATGTTGTTGTTCTGGATGGGCAGTTTGCATTCTGACATAAACTTGGTATACTTTGTGCTTTTCCTCCTACTTTGGTTCTGTCACCACTTTTTTATTCTATTCTTGCGAGTTTTCCTTAGCCCAAAGTTTACTGTATTGAAGGTCTGCCAAGGTCAATATCACCACCTACATATTCCTTATGATTCCTAAAATTAAATACTTGACGTGGAATGTAGCTGGCATGGGCTCGCCTATTAAGAGGGAAAAGGTGCTTGCCCACTGTCATAAGAATAAGGGGGACATTGTTTTCTTACAGGAAACACATATGTTAGACAAGGAACACTTTAAGCTTAATAATAAAAAAGGTTTCAATCAAATGTATTTCTCCTCAGGCACACACAAACGTAATGGCGTGGCAATTTTGATTCAAAAATCTGTCCCATTTCAGCTGACATCTCAATGGAAAGATGAAGAGGGGCGTATAGTCATCATTCAGGGATATCTTTTTGGGACTCTAACCACAATGGCATCAATTTATGGCCCGAACAAATATCAACATTCCTTTTTCACTACCCTAGTTACCAAACTAATTGAATTTGGTCAACAGTCCATGATAGTAGCAGGTGACTTTAATTGCCTCCTAGACTCTACAATTGATCGGAGCTCCAGTAGCCCGATTTCGGACATGGGCCCTGATAAAGGATTGCCTTTTCTGTGTTCCAATCTACATTTAGTGGATGGATGGAGAGCCCTTCATCCTATGGAAAGGGACTATACCCACTATGCTAGGGCACATGCCACAAAGACTAGAATTGACTATATATTGCTCTCTGAATCTTTGTTTTCGTTGATAGATAGCTCTGACATTGGTCAACTAGTGATTTCTGACCATTGTCCAGTCAGTTGTGTGTTGGGTTCTGCACCCACCATACCCTCTCTTTTTCAGTGGAGAATGCCTGAATGGTTAGCCACAGACAAAAAATTTGCGCAATTTTTAGAGGAGCGTTGGTTATCTTATGAAGAATTTAATCAAGCTCATAAGGATCAACCGCAGCTCTTCTGGGAGGCAGCTAAGGCTGTCCTCCGTGGTGACATCTTAAAGTATGTTATCCAATACAAAAGAAACCAAAATAAACAGATCTTGAATTTGGAATCCAAATTAGCCTATTATAAACAGCAATGGAACAAGCATAACACTAATTTGTGGCGCGATAGATTCCGACATACTCAGAAAGTTCTTAATGATTTAATCCACAAAAAGGCGACAGGCAGCATGTTTGCTTTTAAACATAGATTATTCGAACATGGCGATAAGCCTGGGCGATTATTGGCCCGTTTAACTAAAGCGAAACAGACTTCTAAATATATTACCTCAATTAAGCGCTCCGATGGCACGCTCACGGCTTCCACATCTGAAATGGGTCAGATTTTTCATGACTTTTACAAGGCCCTTTATTCTGCTGACGAACCAAATACAGACCACCAGACTAGTTTCCTGGAGAAGGTTTCTTTACCCCAAATTTCGACTCCGCAACGGGAGAGTTTGAACCGCCCTATTACTTCCGTGGAAATCACAAAGGTGATAGCAAACCTCAAACTCCATAAATCACCGGGGCCTGTTGGTATTAATTCATTGTTTTACAAATCGATAGTGTCCCATGTTGTTCCTTCACTTACGGACCTCTTTAATCACATGATCTCTCAGGGGATACTACCTGACACAATGAAGGTAGCGGCTATTACCATTTTACCCAAACCTGGTCGGGACCCCACAGATCCGGGCTCTTACAGACCAATATCTCTTCTAAATCAAGATGTAAAAATTTTTGCAAAAATCTTAGCAAATAGACTAAAACATATATTACCCGATTTAATCTCACCAGAACAAACTGGATTTGTCCAAGGGCGACGACCGCTTTCCAATATTAGAAGATTAATGGTAGCATTGGATAGCTGTCGAACCCAAGGCACACCAGATCCTCTGTTGGTCAGTTTTGATGCTGAAAAAGCATTTGACCGGGTAGCATGGAAGTATTTATTTACTGCTTTACAGAAATTTGGAATTACTGGTCCGTTCCTTAATGCCATCATGCTACTTTACAAAGACCCCAAGGCTTTTATTTGCCTTAATAACTCCACTTCTGACATATTCTCCCTGGGTAGAGGAACCCGCCAAGGGTGTCCCCTGTCGCCCCTTCTCTATATCCTTTCCTTAGAGCCCCTTATTCATACAATCAAAGGGTCGACTGCTGTATCTGGTGTGACTACAGGGACTATAGAGCAGAAACTGATGCTTTTTGCGGATGACATGTTAATGCTGGTGTCTCATGCTAAATCTTCGTTGCCCGCGCTACTGAGCATTATCCAATCCTTTGGATCTTTTTCAGGTCTAAAATTGAACCTTACAAAATCAGAAGCACTGGATATTAATGGTACTCTCAAACCTCAATGGCCGGATTTCCCTTTGCTATGGGCTTCAGACACTATTAAATATCTGGGGATCAAGATCCACCAGAATCCTCACAATTGGTATTCTCGCAACATTACCCCTCTCCTTCATACTTTTCGTTCTAAGGTTGACAGCTGGAATGCGTTTCCTCTTTCCCTTTCAGGCAGAATAGCCTTGGTACAAATGATTTTGCTTCCTAAACTATTGTATGTTTTACAAATGCTTCCTGTATTTGTGTCCACTAAAGATGTGAAAATGTTACAAAAACTGTTTAGTAAGTTCTACTGGAAGGCAAAAAAGGCTAGGATGCTTTATACTAAATTGATGGTGCCTAAACAGGAAGGGGGACTGGGAGTGGCTAATCTTCGTTTTTATAACATAGCTTGTTTACTCCCTACCTTGAGGGAATGGTTGGGTTTTGGCAGTAACCCCCTTCTCCTTTCACTGGAGACAGCGTTGTTACATCCTAATCATTTGGCATTTTTGATACATACACCGGGCCATTTATTACCTGCTCATGTGGGCAGTAATGTCCTACTCCGGTCCATGAGACATTGCTGGCGCTTTTTGCGTCAACATTTGAAATTACCATGGCGCGTATCTTATTGTCTACCCTTGGTGGGAAATCCAGAGTTCCCCGCAGGGGTCAGTGGTGTGCCATCCCTGCACTCCCGGTCCGATCTTCCAGGTACCTCTTTGATTCCATTTATAAATCTGCAAACTGCTGAGGTATATTCTTTTTCATATTGTTGTCAGCATATGCAGTTCACAGCGGCTGATTACTTGTCATATCTACAAATTCGTAGTTATATTAAGAAAATATCTTCTTCATCCTCCAACAGTCTCACCAATGGACCTTTTCAACGCTTTCTTCATCTTTGCTCCAGGAAAACTGTTTCCATTTCCCCTTTTTACCAATTTCTACATGATACGAATATTTACCGGCTAAATGCAGCAGTAGCTACGCATTGGTCTCAAGCACTCACTCACAATATTACTTCTTCAGATGTTAAGAAGAGCTGGCAATACATTCGGACTGCCGTTAGGAGTACCTATATGCGGGATCTGCATTTTCGAATCCTTCACAGCCTTATTATCTGGCCGCGGAAAGCTTTTCTGGCTGGAATTTCCACCACTCATGCCTGCCAGAAATGCAATCAGCCCAATGCGACTCTTCTACATTGCATGTGGAAGTGTGCTGTTATATATAATTTTTGGGACTCCATGCTACAATGGCTCGGTGGAGCTCAATATAATACTCAATCATTGGGAGCCTCCTTTTGCCTATTGGGAATTCCTACTCGACCTGATGGAGTTACGGGACTTCATTCTCATTTATTGCATAAAAGTCGACTAATTACTCTACGGATCATTCTTCGTCACTGGATAGCGCCCACAGCTCCGTCATTAAAGGAATGGATGGATGCCATGTTGGACTTATACCTTTTAGAAAAAAAATCATTATCATTGCTTTCTAAATCGAAGCAGCTGTTATTTGTTAACATCTGGCAACCCTACTTGAACTCCCTGCCAAAGGCTATACGTCAGACTATTACTTCGAATGGTCCTGGTTGAACTTCTCTCTTCATTTTGACATGTTACTATGTCCTATTACTTTACTTTAATTTATATGTTATATGTCATATGTTATCCTGTCTACCCTTCTTTGGGAGTAAGATCAGTTAGGTCATTACTTTGGATATTCTTTCTCCTTCACTGTCCAGATACCTATACAGATACCTATACCTTTACCTTTACCTTTACCATTACTTTTACCATTATCGTTTTGTTCTCTTATGCAGGTCTCAGGTGCTGACTAAGGGGTGGGGGGAAAGGAGGGGGGGGGATGGGATGGGGAGGGGATCAAGGATGGAAATAATGTTGTGGGTTTAACAGAATTTGCTATTCTGTTATTCAGTTGTACGGTTGTTGGATGCTTTGTGGCTAATTGGTTCATTTATGCTTTGCTTTCTTTAAACTGTGCAACGATCAATCATGTACATAGTTGGATGTTATTCCTATACCATTGTTGTAACCTTGGCTATTTGTTTCAAAATGAATAAACAGTATTACAAACAAAAAAAAGTTTTGATGCTGAACTCTAACGATATTAATACTCTCTTATTCCTGCCTTACTTCTCTGCCCCTGAAGGATGCGCTGGGGGGTTCTGGCCCTGCGTTTCCTTGCAGGAGACCCAGCAGAATGGAGAATTATTTTTCTTGCCATCACTCTGGGATACTACTCAGTTAGACAGTAATGTTCAAACAGGCCATGTGCGCACATGTGCGTGCATTCATCAGGCTGTGCCCATGTATATGAGGACATGTTATAAAATAACCTGGCAGCTGTGTGCTGAATTTTAAGTGGGCGAGCACAACTGCACACAAACCCAACTTCTACCACATAAGTGGGGCAATTTAAAAAGGGACAAGATTTCCAAGGAGGCAATGCCTGTTATCACAAAAGCGTTTTATCTGCCATAGCAGGTTATTGGTATTTGTGAAGACCAAGAACAAGTTTTTTCTATGAATTTAATGGATTTTCTTGAGTCATCCCAAGATGCTTTTATATCTAAAAGGGGAACTTTATTGGTTTCATTTGCCTTTTTGAATGATAGAAATATTAGGGGTGTGCATTCATTTTCGACGTATTGTGAATCCGCAACTTATATGCCATATTCGTTATATTCGTGGGGGTTCCGAAACATATGGCGAACCCCCATGAATACAACGGATCACCAACAAATAGGCCCCCCCACCCTCCTGACCCTCCTGGTGGTCCCTGGTGGTCCAGCGGAGTTCCTGGAGCGATCCCCTGCACTCGAGCTGTGGGGCTGCTGATATTCAAAATGGCGCCAATAGCTCCTGTGACATAGTAAGGGCAAAGGCTATCCGCGCCATTTTGAATACCGGCAGCCGATGACTCGACTGCAAGAGATCACTCCTGGGATCCTCGCTGGACCACCAGGGACTTTTAGCAAGTCCCTGGTGGTCCAGGGAGGTCAGGAGTACCCCCAAGACTTGCCAAAAGTCCCTGGTGGTCCAGCGGGGGTCCTGGAGCGATCTCCTGCACTCTGGTCATCAGCTGCCAGTATTCAAAATGGCGCCGATAGCCTTTGCCCTTACTATGTCACAGGGGCTATCGGCACCATTGGTCGGTTGCTCCTACCATATAACAGGGGCCGACCAATGGCACCGGTAGCCATTAACGTCAATTTGTAGGACCTTCATGACCATGTTAATGCTTTCAAACTTACAACGTCTCCATCACTCCCCGATATTTTAACCTGTATAACTTAAGCGGTTATATAGAGAAACTTACAAAATGGTGTCAGTCTCACTCTCATTCATGATGTCAATTTGACGTCAAAGGCTTCAAATCAGGGAATACCAGTTAATGATTTAATTAAGGCCTAAAGGCCTAAAGGCCTTAATGAAATCATTTGTAAGTTTCTCTATATAACCACTTAAGTTATACAGGTTAAAATATTGGGGAGTGATGGAGACGTTGTAAGTTTGAAAGCATTAACAGGAGCAAGTGGATATCGGATGAGAAGACCCCCTGATGCAGAATGCGATCGAAACATGGCCATGTCGGGGTGATGTACAATGTTTGACATTAAAGTTAAGTAACGATTACTCGTTTAGCTCCTGGATAGGGGCAAACAAATTGCTTCACAAAGATCTCCCGACCCCGTGGACTTTTCATGACTTTTTAGGAAAAATATGAAATGATATAAAAAAAAGTATGTTTGACTCCGAGTGAGCTCAATAATTAAATTAAAATAAAGTTGGACCAGAGGTCGATATGGCTTGATGTTACTGACAAGCTGAGGTCATGAAGTTCCTACAAATTACCTGTTAAAATTTTTTTTAAAAGTACACTACTGGGGTTGTTGTGATATATATATATATATATATATATATATATATATATATATATGTGTGTGTATTTATTTATTTATTTATTTTTATTTATTTATAACTTTTCTTTACCGAAGTTCAAATAACAGAGTTAATTATCACTCCGGTTTACATTGCAACCATAAAACAATGACAAAGTTGTCTTACATAGAACAGGGGGAGAGAAAAACTTGGATACAGCTTAAGCATGGGGAGTAACGTGTCAAAACTGGTAAGAACTGATAAGAGTTGGCTTTTTGGGGTAACAAGGTATTCCGAGGGAGGGGGGTAGGAATGAGGGATTTGAAGGGGGTTGGAAGGTGGGGGGGGGAGGGTAGCGGAGGGTTACCATAGATTTAATGAAACTAATATACATATATTAAATAGCTTAGGCAGCGGAAGAAAAAGTGCTTAGGCATCTGAGCTTAGGAAGAGAAGGTCTGTGGAGGATGAGGCAAGGACGAGTGTTATGGGAAGGCTTGTCTGAATAGTAGCCTCTTAAGTCTCTTCTTGAATGTAATTGGGCATTGTTCCAGCCTAAGGGCCGGTGGGAGCAGGTTCCACTGTTTGGGGCCTGCGGTGGAAAAGGCTCTTTTACTAAAGGAGGTTTTGAATGTAGGTGTTCTAAGAGTCCCTCTTTGCGCTAATCTCAGAGGACGGGTTGAAGTATGAAGTTGCAGGGGGGTCGATAGGTCCAGCGGAGAGATGTTAAAAATAGCTTTGTGGGTGATTACTAAAAGCTTGTAGAGGATTCTGAATTTGACTGGGAGCCAATGGAGCTTCTTAAGGATGGGTGTTATGTGGTCCCTTTTGTTAGACTTTGTGAGTATCCTTGCAGTTGCATTCTGAAGCAACTGGAGAGGTTTAATGGAGTTGTCTGGAAGGCCTTGAAGAAGAGCATTGCAGTAATCAAATTTTGAAAAAATGATCGCTTGTAAGACAGACCTGAAATCTGGAAAATGAAGGAGGGGTCTTAGTCTTTTTAATACTTGAAGTTTGAAGTAGCACTCCTTTATTGTGTTGTTAATGAAGCCTGTGAAGCTCAATTGAGTGTCCATGATTACCCCTAGGTTTCTGACTTTGGAAGAGATGGTTGGGAGCATTGTAGGGGGTAGGTTG
>NW_021820699.1:0-43941 GCF_901001135.1 Rhinatrema bivittatum
CGTAGAAAAATAAGATGTGTTCTCCGTTAGGTAAATGCACGCTCCTGTCTCGCCCATTGATCCATCCCTTCTAGGAGCCTCTGCCATTGCTGTCTCCTGTCGCATCGTATAGACCTGGTGATGGTGGTAATACTGCAGGAAACTCTCTCACCCCATTTCCCCCTCACTGACGTGGCAGGAGGCTGAACCTTTGCTGTAGACGCAGGATTGGATAGGATGCTGTAAGCGGGGGCCTAGGGGGTAGATGTGGTCATAGCTTGGGTGATCCCCCTGACTCTGCCAGTCCATGAGTGCTGATGTGTGATAGAAACCTGCTGGGCCTTTGCTTTTACCCTGATTGTTCTGGTGCATGCAACGATGACGATAATTTGCCCTCTCTACTTTGTTCCTTTTGTTGATGTAACATTTATAAGTCTGCTTGACCAGCATTTGAAGGTGGAGGGGGCTCCTATTAAATATAGCTCTGGCCTGTGCAGTGATGTGAGTGTTGAATTTTCTCTCCGTACCCGTCACTGTGGCTCAGACACACCTGAAGCATTGGGACAGGGGGCAGTGTTCACCTTGTTACGTCCTGGCAGCCTTCAGCTGGACATTGGACATTTGTGTCGGTACTGGTTAAAGAGCCATCCGGTCACCTCATTTCCTGACGAGTATGGGGTTGTGTACGAGGAGAGGGGAGGGGACTAGGAGTGGTGTGTGTGTGCATGAGAATCGCTGGGGGTGAGTGAGCGAGACTGAGGGGAGGGAGGACATGTTTGTGAATCATGAGCGAGGTGAGCGGCGGCGCTGGGAGTCTCAGCTGTTCCTTGCTGGGTTAGCAGCAGACGCCTGCCTCCAGTGTGAGTCAGATTTGGAAACCCATGCTGGAAATGTTTTTCTCTTTTTCATGTTTGACTTTGCACAGATTTCTAATATTAAAGTTTGGTTTCTACACCCTCTGGCCCACCTCTCTCGATTTATATCACTTGATATTTGCCAACAGGAGAATGGATAATGAGCAGGATTTAGTAGTGACAGTGATGAAAGGAATTTTTCCTTTGTAACTTCTATTGTAACTTGTACTTCTTACTAATAATAAAAACAAAATTGCATTGTTACATGATTGCAGCCTTCCCTGGCTCTAGGTTCACTGAGTTCACTCCAAGAACTTGTGTAAACCTATTTCATTTACCCAACACTCAAAAGCTGATTTTTTTTCTTTGTATGAAAACTGGCTGACCTTTTCAGTGCTTCTTTAGAGCAGCATTTCCCAACCAGTGTGCCACGGCAATCTTCAAGTTTTTCTTTCCCTGTACGGGATGAGGAAGATAGTTTTTGGAGGAATTCCCTCCCAGGAGGTTGGCAGGTCCTGGTGGGACCATCCCTCCTATCTTTAGAGAAGGACGAGCAGGGGTTAGGGACCCTTGGATGCTCGCGGATATACGCTGATCCACGGCGGGGGTAACAATTGGTGATCCAGTTCCCTCACCTTCAGGAGCCTGAAGAGAAGCCTCTGCCATCCTTCAGATAAGCTTTCACACAGCTTTCCTTTTTTGTTTCTTGGTTTGTAAAGTTATTAAAACAAAAAAAAGAAGCTTTTTGGTTAGCTGAGAGGGCTTTTTTTTTTTTCCTGTGAAGTTATTGGAGCCGTTCCCCCGTCAGTGGCAGAAGGGTTTCAGGGAAGTATGAACTTGGGTGCATTTCCCAATTGTATTCTGGCTCTGGCATAAGCCACGCATTCGCAGCCATTTACAGCCATGCCGGGGGCTTGGTGCTTCATGTGGAGAGAGTGTCGCGCGCCTCTCTTGGGCCGACCGCTGTCACTGCCTCTCTGGGGGAAGGTACTTCGGCAGGGACTGCGCCGGCTTCTTCTTCTTCGCAGCCGGGGGGTCTGGCGTGCCTGGAGCTGCTGCATGGGAGGCCGTTCCTGCTGAGCGTGGGAATGGTGGCCATTTTGGATTCTTTTTCGTTAAGGCACAGAGCACAGCAGGGGGAGGGGATCTCCTGCCTGTTCTCTCTGTCTGATTTCTCTGAGGGGGGGGGGGGGGGGGGGGGGGCTATGGAAACCATTCGGGGGATGACCAGGATCCTCTGAAGGAGGATTTGCAAGGTTCCTTCCCCTTTTTGCTAGAATGTGTGTCACTGATGCACAAAGGTAGAAGGAGGAAAACCAATGGGACAGTGCTATACCAGGGTACAAATTATATCGCAATGACGGAGAGGAGCACCCGGGAGACGGTGTCGTGCTTTATATCCGGGATGGCATAGAGTCCAACAGGATAAACATCCTGCACGAGATTAAATGCACAATGAATCTTTATGGGTGGAAATCCCTTGTGTGTCGGGGAAGACTATAGTGATAGGAGTATACTACCGTCCACCTGGTCAAGATAGTGAGACTGACAGTGAAATGCTAAGAGAAATTAGGGAAGCTAAACAAATTGGTAGTGCGGTAATAATGGGAGACTTCAATTACCCCCAATATTGACTGGATAAATGTATCATCGGGACATGCTAGAGAGATAACGTTCCTGGATGGAATAAATGATACCTTTATGGAGCAATTGGTTCAGGAACCAACAAGACAGGGAGCAATTTTAGATCTAATTCTCAGTGGAGAACAGAATTTGGTGAGAGAGGTAACAGTGGTGGGGCCGCTTGGCAATAGTGATCTTAATATGATCAAATTTGATTTAATGACTGGAAGGGGGACAGTAAGCAAATCCACGGCTCGTGCTAAACTTTCAAAAGGGAAACTTTGATAAAATGAGAAAAATAGTTAGAAAAAAACTGAAAGGAGCAGCTACAAAAGTAAAAGGTGTGCAAGAGACGTGGTCATTGTTAAAAAAAAAAAAACAAACAAAAAAAAAAAACCATCCTAGAAGCACAATCCAGATGTATTCCACACATTAAGAAAGGTGGAAAGAAGGCAAAACGATTACCGGCATGGTTAAAAGGGGAGGTGAAAGAAGTGAAAGAAGCTATTTTAGCCAAAAGATCTTCATTCAAAAATTGGAAGAAGGATCCAACAGAAGAAAATAGGATAATGCATAAACGTTGGCAAGTTAAATGTAAGACATTGATAAGACAGGCTAAGAGAGAATTTGAAAAGAAGTTGGTCATAGAGGCAAAAACTCACAGTAAAAACTTTTTAAATATATCCGAAGCAGAAAGCCTGTGAGGGAGTCAGTTGGACCGTTAGATGATCGAGGGGTTAAAGGGGCACTTAGAGAAGATAAGGCCATCGCGGAAAGATTAAATTATTTCTTTGCTTCGGTGTTTACTGAAGATTATGTTGGGGAGGTACCCTTAATGGAGAAGGTTTTCATGGGTAATGATTCAGATGGAGTGAATCAAATCACGGTGAACCTAGATGTGGTAGACCTGATTGACAAACTGAAGAGTAGTAAATCACCTGGACCTGATGGTATACATCCCAGAGTTCTGAAGGAACTAAAAAATGAAATTTCAGACCTATTAGTAAAAATTTGTAACCTATTATTAAAATCATCCATTGCACCTGAAGACTGGAGGATAGCTAATGTAACCCCAATATTTAAAAAGGGCTCCAGGGGCGATCCTGGAAACTACAGACCGGTTAGCCTGACTTCAGTGCCAAGAAAAATAGTGGAAAGTGTTCTAAACATCAAAATCACATAACATATAGAAAGACATGGTTTAATGGAACAAAGTCAGCATGGCTTTACCCAAGGCAAGTCTTGCCTCACAAATCTGCTTCACTTTTTTGAAGGAGTTAATAAACATGTGGATAAAAGTGAACCAGTAGATGTAGTGTACTTGGATTTTCAGAAGGCATTTGACAGAGTTCCTTATGAGAGGCTTCTAGGAAAAATAAAAAGTCATGGGATAGGTGGCGATGTCCTTTCGTGGATTATAAACTGGCTAAAAGACAGGAAACAGAGAGTAGGATTAAATAGACAATTTTCTCAGTGGAAGGGAGTGGTCAGTGGAGTGCCTCAGGGGTCTGTATTGGGACCCTTACTTTTCAATATATTTATAAATGATCTGGAAAGAAATACGACAAGTGAGGTAATCAAATTTGCGGATGATACAACATTCTTCAGAGTAGTTAAATCACAAGCAGATTGTGATAAATTGCAGGAAGATCTTGTGAGGCTGGAAAATTGGGCATCCAAATGGCAGATGAAATTTAATGTGGATAAGTGCAAGGTGATGCATATAGGGAAAAATAACCCATGCTATAGTTACTGTATACATTACCTCACCTTGTAAGCGCTTCTCTGCATGTATGAGACACAAGGATATCACACAGAATTTAGTAAAAGCGAATATAAATTTATTATTGCATATCCTTGGGAGATACAGCCAGACTTCAGTCTGTCTCTCTTAGTATGTCGTGAGGGCTGCATTTTATAGGTTTAAACCATAAAGAAATGCTTGTGAGCCTATGATGATAATCACTTACGCAGTATGACATAATGAAATAGGATAGACTAAAACTACTTTAACCTGAACACTCTCCACCCACGTGAAGGCCCTTTGCTTTTGCCAGATGTGTGCCGCTTCTTCTGAGGTTCTTTGTCCTGTCAATATTTCAATCTTTGTCCATCCTCCTGGGGCAATGGGAAACTTTGATTTCAGTTGGGCCCCCTCGATTGGAGACGTTATAGCTTAAGAATGTGGCTTCAGCCATTTGCCATCTGTAACCTCATGACCTTCTAGCATAGGCTTTGCAGAGCCTACATGTATTCCAGATGTCTTCCAAAGTCTTGAATCTAAGGTCAGTTAAAGGTTTTTTCTATGGCCAAAGTTGCAGGCAGGCCACAGACAATGAAGGCTTCTGGGTACATTGAGTGAGCAATAGTCTTAGCAATAGTCTCCATATTAGGCTGCCCATATATCATTACACAATGTTAGGTTCCATATTAGGAGCTACTACCCAAGAAAGAGATCTAGGCGTCATAGTGGATAACACATTGAAATCGTTGGTTCAGTGTGCTGCGGCAGTCAAAAAAGCAAACAATGTTGGGCATTATTAGAAAAGGAATGGTGAATAAAATGTCATAATGCCTCTATCACTCCATGGTGAGACTGCACCTTGAATACTGTGTACAATTCTAGTCGCTGCATCTCAAAAAAGTTATAACTGCGATGGAGAAGGTACAGAGAAGGGCTACCAAAATAAGGGGAATGGAACAGCTCCCCTATGAGGAAAGACTAAAGAGGTTAGGACTTTTCAGCTTGGAGAAGAGACGGCTGAGAAGGGATATGATAGAGGTGTTTAAAATTATGAGAGGTCTAGAACGGGTAGATGTGAATCGGTTATTTATTCTTTCGGATAATAGAAAGACTAGGGGGCACTCCATGAAGTTAGCGTGTGGCACATTTAAAACTAATCGGAGAAAGTTCTTGTTTACTCAATGCACAATTAAACTCAAATTTGTTGCCAGAGGATGTGGTTAGTGCAGTTAGTATAGCTGTGTTTAAAAAAGGATTGGATAAGTTCTTGGAGGAGAAGTCCATTACCTGCTATTAACTAAGTTGACTTAGAAAATAGCCACTGCTATTACTAGCAACGGTAACATGGAACAGACTTAGTTTTTGGGTACTTGCCAGGTTCTTATGGCCTGGATTGGCCACTGTTGGAAACAGGATGTTGGGCTTGATGGACCTTTGGTCTGACCCAGTATGGCATGTTTTTATGTTCTTAAGCTTTTTTGGCTCATCAGGCTGCGGAGCGGTCTAGTTCTTAGGTGGAGGACTTCAGAAGCCCTTCCCAGAAAGAGGCCCAGATTTGGGGGGCCGCAGGGGCCCCTAGTGTCCGGAGGGTCCTTGGTCCTTCTGGGTCTGGGAACACTGAGGAGGGTTCCTTGGAGGAGTCTGATCGGGGCCTGCCATCTGGGGATGGTTCTCCCAATGCAGACCTTCTCATTTTCCGCAGGATCCGGAGGAGTATGCTGGAAAGATCCAGACGATGGAAGACTAGGAGGAATTTGGGCCCCTGATACTGCCAGTCCTGGCCGAATTACGCATATCCATTCCACAAGGGCAGTCTGACCTGGAGGATGTGGATCTAGTCATGGCTGGCCTGAGGAGTCCAGCCAAGACTTTCCCTTTTCAAAGGTCTGTTAAGGAGCTCGTGGTCAGAGAGTGGGATACTTTGGAGACTGGCCTTAATGTTAGAACATAAGAAAATGCCATACTGGGTCAGACCAAGGGTCCAGCAAGCCCAGCATCCTGTTTCCAACAGTGGCCAATCCAGGCCACAAGAACCTGGCAAGTATCCAAAAACTAAGTCTGTTCCATGTTACCGTTGCTAGTAATAGCAATGGCTATTTTCTAAGTCAACTTAGTTAATAGCAGGTAATCGACTTCGACTGGCAACAAATTCCAGAGTTTAATTGTGCGTTGAGTAAAAAAGAACTTTCTCAGATTAGTTTTAAATGTGTCCCATGCTAGCTTCATGGAGTGCCCCCTAGTCTTTTTACTATCTGAAAGAGTAAATAACCGACTCACATCTACCCGTTCTAGACTTCTCATGATTTTAAACACCTCTATCAGATCGCCCGTCGGCCATCTCTTCTCCAAGCTGAAAAGTCCTAACCTCTTTAGTCTTTCCTCATAGGGGAGCTGTTCCATTCCCCTTACCATTTTGGTAGCCCTTATCTGTACCTTCTCCATCGCAATTATAACTTTTTTGAGATGCAGTGACCAGAATTGTACACAGTATTCAAGGTGTGGTCTCACCATGGAGCAATACAGAGGCATTATGACATTTTCCGTTTTATTCACCATTTCCTTTCTAATAATTCCCAACATTGTTTCTTTTTTGACTGCCGCAGCACACTGAACCGATTTCAATGTTATCCACTATGATGCCTAGATCTCTTTCTTGGGTTATAGCACCTAATGTGGAACCTAACATTGTGTAACTATAGCATGGGTTATTTTTCCCTATATGCATCACCTTGCACTTATCCACATTAAATTTCATCTGCCATTTTGATGCCCAATTTTCCAGTCTCACAAGGTCTTCCTGCAATTTATCACAATCTGTTTGTGATTTAACTACTCTGAACAATTTTGTATCATCTGCAAATTTGATTATCTCACTTGTCGTATTTCTTACCAGATCATTTATAAATATATTGAAAAGTAAGGGTCCCAATACAGATCCCTGAGGCACTCCACTCCCCACTCCCTTCCACTGCGAAAATTGTCCATTTAATCCTACTCTCTGTTTCCTGTCTTTTAACCAGTTTGCAATCCACGAAAGGACATCGCCACCTGTCCCATGACTCTACTTTTCCTTAAAGCCTCTCATGAGGAACTTTGTCAAATGGCTTCTGAAAATCCAAGTATACTGATTTACCTTTATCTACATGTTTATTAACTCCTTCAAAATGGATAAGCTCTATCCTTTGCCCGAAGACACTCTGGAGCTCTTGCAGGTGCCAAAGATGGATGCCTCGGTCTTGGTGGTTACGAAGAGGATTTGCAGGACAAGAAGCTCGAGGTGCATGTTAAGATTTTTAAGGTTTCTGCGCTTGGTATCTGTGCGACTGTCTGCAGCAGCTTTATGCTCTGAGTCAGTTTAAGATGGCTGCAACAGTTAAAAGGTAACAGGAATCTGACACCCCAGGAGTCTAACAGTGAATGGTTGGAAGTTGCAGTCATTTATGGAGCAGATGCACTGTGATTTCTTTGGTCTGTGCTAGGAGGTCAGCCGACCAGTTTCGAAACCACAGAAGGACATTTATTTATTTTGATTTATCTTCCATTTGTTGCACTTTTTTCAGCACTTCAAAGTGAATTACATTCAGGTACTGTAGGTATTTCCCTATCCCCGGATGGCTCACACTCTAAGGTTGTACCTGAGGCAATGGAGGGTAAAGTGACTTGCCCAAAGTAACAAGGAGCAACAGTGAGGCTCAAACCCTGGTCTCCTGGTTCCCAGCCCACTGCTCTAACCACTAGCCTACTCCTCGACTCAACTAGGAGCATTGCCTTTTAAGGGCAAACTTTTGTTTGGAGAGGAGTCAGAGCAGTTGATAAAGCGTCTGGGAGATAAGGTGCACAAGCTTCCAGAGGACAATCCTAAAGGGTCCAAAGAATTTCTCCCTGTCTGCTCTTGTTTTCGGGGCTAAAGGCATTTCTGCCAGAGCAGAGCTCCGGGTGTTGGCCAAAAGCAGACCTCAGAGAGGTTGCAGTCTTGGAACTAGTCATTTTGTGGATGCAGAACGAGCTGAGACAGCCCTGGCCAGGGTAGCGGCGGGCCCAAGCCTGCGCAATGAGGCAAGGCCAGCCCACTTCTCAGTCATCGGGGGTCGTTTGATTCAATTTTACGAGGAGTGGGTCAAAATCACAATGGATTGTGAGTTCTAAATATGGTAGGATAAGGTTACACTTTAGAGTTTGCTCGGCCGCTCAGAAATCTGTTTATGAGATCTTGTGCTTCGGAGAAAAAGCTAATTGTCCAGCAGACCATACACCAAGTATGAATGCTGGGAGCCATTGTCCCCGTGCCTCAGGATGAGCAGGGGATGGGATGTTATTCCATTTAGTTTGTGGTACCAAAGAAGGAAGGAACCTTTTGTCCAATTCTGGATTTAAAGAAGGTGAATGTGGCTCTCCGGGTTTCCGGATGGAGGCTTTGCAGCAGTACAAAGTGGGGAGTTTTTGGCTTCCTTGGATCAGACGGAGGCGTATCTGCACATAGGGATTCACCCAGATTATCAGAGATACCTCCGGTTTATGATCCTGGGGAGGCATTTTCAATTTTGCACCCTCCCGTTTGGTCTAGTGACAACCCTGAGGACTTTCACAAAGGTGATGGTGTTGCGACGGCAGCCCTCAGAAAGGAGGGCATACTTGTCCACCTGTATCTGGACAACTGACTCATCTGGGTAAAGTTGGAAGACTTTGCAGGCAGGTGGTGGACGTAGTGCAGCACCACCTGAGTGTTGGGTTGGATAGTGAACTTGTCCAAGAGTCAAATTTCTCCTTCTCAGGTTCTGGAGTTCTTGGGCGCACGTTTCGATACCCTAGTGGGAAAGGTCTTTCTCACGGAGGAGCGAATTGCCAAGCTATAGGCTCAAGTTTGGAACTTGTTGGAGGTCAGAGTGCCCAGGGTCTAGGATTACTTGCAGGTCCTCGGTTCTATGGCCTCAACCTTGGAGCTGGTCTCGTGGGCATTTTCTCATATGAGACCTCTATAGAAAGCATTGCTCTCATGGTCGGATCCGATGTCTGAGCAGTTCCATCTTCCACTACCACTTATAGGGTCCACCAGGACCAGTCTCTCGTGGTGGCTTGGCCAGGACCAGTTTTGCCATGGGGTGGACCTCGAGGTGCCTCTGTGGGTGGTGATGATGACCAATGTGAGTCTTTCTGGTTGGGGAGCTGTGTGTCAGTCCCAGTCTGTGGAGGGAAGCGACTTGGTCCATCGATTGCCTAGAGACGAAAATGATGTGGCTGGCTCTGGAGGCGTTTCTTCCCCTGCTGCGCAGCTGGGCAGGCAGGGACCTGTCATTGTAACGACAGTGGCCTACATCAACCGCCAGGGGGCACCAAGAGTTGGGTGGTTGCTCTGGAAGCAGAGATACTGATGATCTGGGCAGAGCAATATCTGGCCACAATAGCGGCATAGCATATAGCGGATTTTCTCAGCCGGCAGCAATTAGATCCCGGGGAGTAGGAGCTATTGGAGAAAGCGATGGCCCTCATTTCTCGCAGGTGGGGCATGCCTCATATGGAGCTGATGGCACCCCAGAGGAATGCTAAGGCACAGTGTTTCTTCAGTCACAGAAGAGAGCATGGAGCGGAAGGGATCGATGTCCTAGTGCTTCCCTGTCCACATGATGTTCTGGTCTGTGTTTACTCCATCGCCTCTGGTGGGCAAAGTTGTAAGGAGAAGAGAGGTACACCCAGGAAGGGTGATTCTCATAGCTCCGGAGTGGCCATGAAGGCCTTGGTTTGCGGATCTGATCAATCTAGCAGTGGACAGTCCACTGAGACTGGGCCATCTACCAAATCATTTGCGACAGGGGCCTATATTTTCAGACCAATCATATTGATTTTGTCTAGCGGTTTGGCTTTTGAAAAGAGGCAATTAAGGAAAAAGGATATCCAGAGGATGTTATTTCTACTCTGTTGCGAGCTTGCAAGACCTATACTTCTTTGGTGTATGTACTGGTATGGAGAGTCTTCGATTCCTGGGGTACAGAGCAGGGGGGTTGTCCCTCTGTGAGCTTTGGTGCCACAGATTCTGGCTTTCTTGCAGAGAGGCATGGCTAAGGGTTTGTCCTTTTGTTCACTTAAGAGTACAGGTGTTGGCCTTGGCTTGCTTGCGGGGCAAGGTTTGTGGCTCCCTCTGGCTGCACATCCGGATGTGATGAGTTTCCTCCGAGGGGCGAAGCATTTGCGCCCCTCTTTTCATAAGGTGTGTCATTCTTGGAACCTTAACTTGGTCCTTAAGGTGTTGTGTGAAGTGCCGTTTGAGCCTCTTAAGAGGGCCACCATAAAGGATCTCACTTTGAAGGTGGTTTTCTTGGTGACGATATGTTCAGCCAGAAGAGTGTCTGAACTTCAAGCCCTGTCATGTAGAGAATCGTTTTTGTGGATTTTGAATTCTGAAGTATCTATGCGGATGGTCCTGTCTCTTTTGCCGAAGGTGGTTTTGGCGTTCCACTTAAGTCAGTTAGTGGAGCTTCCAGCTTTCCCAGACCTGGAGGTTGGTGCACCTCACGCAAAAGAATTAAGGCGTCTGGATCTCAGAAGGGCTTTATTGTGCTATCTAGAGGTTACGAACAGTTTCAGATTGTCGGATCACCTTTTTATGCTATGGAGTGGTGTGGCTTCAAAAGCCACAATTGCGCAGTGGTTGAAGAAAATTATTGGTTCCGCTTACATCTGTCAAGGTCGTCCTGTCCCGGAGGGGTTAAGAGCTCATTGTACTCTGTCCCAAGCTACTTTCTGGACAAAATGTCCGCTAGTGTCACTGCAAGAGATTTGCAGGGAGGCGATGTGGAAATCTTTGCATACCTTTGCCAGACACTACAGATTGGACGTCCAGGCATTGGACATAGGTAATTTCGGTGCAAGTGTACTTCGAATGGGACTCTTGCAGTCCCACTCTAGGTAGGGAAGCTTTGGTACATCTCAGGAGTCTGGACTGATCTGGGTACGTACAGGGAAAGGAAAATTGGTTCTTTCTTGCTAATTTTCGTTCCTGTAGTACACAGATCAGGCCAGAGTCATGCCCGATGGTGGAGATCAGTGTTTGGAGAGTCCTCTCAATTGGTTTATAATATTCTGAAGATTTCTGAAGAATGGCGCACGTTTCTCAGTTTTCTTTTTGGTTTTTTTTTTCAGATATGTTTGCATCGTTGGTTACAATTCTCAATTAGGAATCTCCTCTTTCCTCTACTTCTTTCAGTGAAGTTTATAGAGTGGATTTATTAAGAAGTTTGGTTATAGAATTATGCTTGGGTACTGAGGAGCTGCAGGTGGCTGGGCCTGCACGATACCCTCACACCAGCAGGGGGAGTCAGAGAACAGCGCTTATCTGCTGCTGCTTCTGTTTTCCTCTCTCCTCAACAGTTGCAACTGCACTGGGCCCTGTAGGCCCGATGTGGTTCCCATTACAGAAGGAAAAGGACAGAGGAGAAAGAAGCAGCACCGGGTAAGTGCTGCCGGACACAGGGCCGATGCTAGCTTTTTTGCTGCCCTGACTAACAATTACTGTACTGCTGCCCCCTGTTCATTCATTCTCTGAACCGGGCCCACCCAAAAACCACCCAGCTCCCATCACTGATACAAACTTTAAAAACTAACATCATTCCCTGCCCCCCCCCCCCCCAAACCCATGGCTGATACAAGAGTATTAGGTGCCCTAGATGAACCTTGTAGCCTTACACATTAACCCCTCCCCCCCCCCCCCATTCCACACACAGGGAAGAGTTAAACACTTGGAACCCCGGGGACAGGAGTAAGAGAAGATCCAAGGAGGTTTTACCTGTATCGTGTGGATTGGTTTCTAGAGACTGAGGACGCTGCCATGTCTCGGAGTGACTACCTTCAGGGGTGAGGACGTCGACCCGGCCCCAGAGTGATTTTTCCTCAGCGGGTGAGGATGCTGCCCTGACCCCGGAGGTAGAAAAGTCGCGCCGCTTACGTCATCAGGGAGGGACCGGAAGGCTATCAAAAGCCAGCCCCTCCAGCGGCGCGCCAGAGCCGCCGGCGTGTCGCCTAAGCCGTGCGTGCCAAAGGGGCGCACAGCTTTGGCTGAAAATCTTTGGTTTGAAGATGAGGAAGATTTCGCTGTTTAACTTCATCTACTACGAGTAAGACTGTTTAAAAATTATCTTTTTGTTCTTTTTCGTCACCCTTCTCCTAATTCCCCCCATTCCAGGGAACACTAAAAACATTAAGAGAGCATAGAAAAAGGAGAAATTGTTTTCCAATTATAAATTTATACCTGAAAATTATGTGCCTCATACAAAAAGAAAAGCTCGTATAAGGGAGACTCAAACTTTGTCTCCCTTATCAATGTCATCGCAGCCTCAAATTTCTACCTTTTTCAATGCAACAACTGGAAAAACGGGAGAGGGGCCTGCTTTGAGTGTGGCTTTAGAGCGAGAAGCTAGCTCAATGGCCGATGACATCTCTCTAATTCCCGGACCTCCTAAAACTCCTTCCCCACCATCTATAAAAGTACCTGAACCAACAGTTTTGGTTGAGGGCTCTGATGCGTTACCTGTAAGTGGATTGCGGAATGGAGACCTAGCTGAGGGGGGAGAGGAGGAATCTCAGTCGGAGTTGGATATAATTCCACACCAAAAACCCTCTGAAATTACTGTGGACACTTTGTGGACTGCCATAAAATCTTTGGAATTAGCAAGTGTAAGATTGACTCAAACTTCTGCTAACTCAACAGAGGATAATAAATGTTGAAGCTTTCTACATCTCTATTTCAAAATAAATTAGATAAATGTGAGGTGAGACTTGAGAAATTAGAGAAAGTACAAGGTAATTTAGTTAAGTCTGAAATTAATAACTTTAATAAAAATGGAATTTATGGAAAACCAATTAAAATATTCAAACTTAAGAGTTGTAAATTTTCCTAAACAGGATTTGATCTTAGCATTGGATATGTTTAGGGAATATTTACAATATATTTTGAAAATGCCTAGTCAAGCTATACCTGCAATAGCGAAAGTTTACTATATCCCTGAAAGAGGAAGGCAGAAGGAAAAAGCGCAGTCAGAAATCCCTAATCTATCTGAGATAATTGAAACTTCTATTGAAACTAATATTCCGTTGAGAGTTACACTTATGGTCTCCTTTATGTTTTCATCAGAAAGAGATACAGTTTTACGTTTATTTTTTAGATACAGGAAGGAAAAATTTCATGGGCAACAGGTCTGGATCTATCCAGACCTGGCAAGATCAACACAGTTTAGACGGAAAGAATTCTTGAAATTGAAATCTGAAGTCTTAGTAAGAGGAGCAGGATTTTTATTAAAATATCTGTGTAGATGTGAAATAAAATATAAGGAGCATAAATATGTCTTCCTAGAAATTTCTAAGCTGCAGGAATTTTTAGATTTCCCCCCCCCCCCCCCACACAGAGTTGAGTCTAGATTAGGAGTTAATAAAGCCAATTGTTTCTCTTAAATAGAAGAGAGAAGTATGATAAAACTTCTCCATTTAATGTATACTTTTTTATATTGCCCATTATACAATGTTTATTCCTGGTTTTCCTAAGAGAAAACAGAGTATTAGATTATGTTAAATGTATATTGCTTTAGTGATTTGATGTATTCTCTGTATGCAAGTACAAATTTTGGTTTGTAAAGATTATTGAAAATGCAGAAATGAAAAAAAAAACAAACACTTGGAACCCCTATGGTATTAGGCCGATTGTAAGATGTGTTGTGTGTGGGCTTGACCTTCCGAAAGCCAGAATACACTAATACACTTCCGGGAAGACATTTTCCTATGTCTCATCTCAGTCACAGAGCCTCACCAAATACAGAATAGAGCAACCATAAAGTAGAAATAAAAACATGCAGACAAAACTGATTTGGAAACCACAAGAAGCCAGACACTTTATCATACCATTCCTCAAACATCAAATAAAATCAAGAAATAAAATACATAATCATAACAGTAAAAACATACTAATAACACCTGAAAAATAAAATGGATTTTAAATCATGTTCTCCATACCGGGGAAGTTTTGATTTCCAGTCACCCTGAGATTATCGTGGATTAGTCTCCCCCAAGAAAAACAAGGCTCAGTAGCCCCAACATAATATCCCCAGCTGCACAAGTCCAACCCCTCACCAGTAGCATAATAAACCTACACATGGCGCTGGGTGCAAAAGTCTGGAAGGGCCCTCTCGCTTCTGGACTACTGAATGCATCTTAATTTTGTTGAGTTGTTAGCAATTTACAATTTCTAAGTGTAACCTCTGGGTGGGATGGATTGCACACACTGGGGCGGATTTTAAAACCCCTGCGCGCGTAAATCCGGAAGGATTTATGCGCGCAGGGCACTCATGCGCCAGCGCGCCTATTTTGCATAGGCCGCCGGCGCGCGCAGAGCCCCGGGACGCGTGTAAGTCCCGGGGCTTCGTGTTCGGGGGGCGTGGCGGAATGACGCGGCGTTTCGGGGCGGGGCGCGGCGTTTCGGGGGCGGTGACGTGGGCGTGGTTTCGGTCCGGGGGCGTGGCCGCAGCCTCCGGAACAGCCCCCGGGACCGGACCACGGAGCGGGGCAGCCGGCCGACGTGCGCAAAGTTACGGGGGGGGGGTTTAGAGAGGGCTGAGGGGGGTGGGTTAGGTAGGGGAAGGGAGGGGAAGGTGGGGGGAGGGCGAAGGAAAGTTCCCTCCGAGGCCGCTCTGAAATCTTCATTTGGATCCATCCGGCCTCGGAGGGAACAGGCAGCGCGCGCTGGGCTCGGCGCGCGCTGGGCTCGGCGCATGCAGGTTGCACAAATGTGCACCCCCTTGCGCGCGCCGACCCCGGATTTTATAAGATACGCGCGTATCTTATAAAATCCAGCGTACTTTTGTTCGCGCTCGCGCAAGTATTTAAAATCTGTCCCACTGTGCGGAGGGGCACATAGAAAGAGAGATGGACCCTACCTGCACACAGTTCTCCATGGACAGCATTACACATCTGAGTTCCAGAGCTCCCTGGGGGGAAGCATAGCTTCAAGGTCCTTTTACATTAAACCACCTACAAACCCCTTTCCTACTCCTATAGACAGCACTGATAATCTCCAAACTTTGGCTCCAGAAATCATACTGAGAAGCAGTGTGATGTCCAACATCTTTACTGATAGCTGATTAACTTCATTGAAGAATATTTACAGCACTCAGATTTCAAATAAAGTCAATGAACAAGAAGGCATAAAGGAAAATTAGTTTCTTACCTGATAATTTTCGTTCCTGTAGTACCAAGGATCAGTCCAGGACACCTGGGTTGTGACTCCGCACCAGTAGATGGAGACAGACTAAAACTTGTGGGCGGAGCCATATATGCCCCTGTGCCAGTCACAGCCCCTCAGTCATACGGAATGTCAAAGTAGAACACAACCAGAGAACTAAACTAGCTATAAACCGCTAAAAGACCGGGGAAAGAAACACCCCTCCTGGAAACGGACTCTCCAACCGAGAGAGCTAAACAAGCGGAACAGAATAATTCAGAACAATGAGCGGACTCTCCATTACTTTAGCGCAGCACTGCGGGCGGGATCCTGGACTGATCCTTGGTACTACAGGAACGAAAATTATCAGGTAAGAAACTAATTTTCCTTTCCCTGTACGTACCAGGATCAGTCCAGGACACCTGGGATGTACCAGAGCAAACCTACCGAGGGTGGGAAGCAGAGAGTCCCGCTCGGAGTACCCTCTCTCCAAAACCCCCGGAATCGGTAGCCCGGACATCCAACCGGTAATGCCTGATAAAGGTATGCAACGACTTCCAGGTAGCCGCCCTGCAAATCTCTTGAGGCGACACCTGCGAAGCTTCCGCCCAAGACGCCGCTTGAGAACGAGTCGAGTGAGCCCTAAGGCCCACAGGAAGTGGTTTTCCCCGCACCAAGTACGCCGACCCAATAGCCTCCTTGAGCCAACGGGCGATCGTTGTGCGTGACGCTGCGGCCCCTTTCTTTGGACCAGAGAACAGGACAAACAGATGATCTATGACCCGAAACGGATTAGTGACCTCCAGATATTGAAGGAGGGATCTCCGCACGTCAAGCTTCCGTAATTCCCTTTCTTCTGGAACGGAGGACTCCCTCCCCGCAAAAGCGGGCAACTCCACCGATTGATTCATGTGAAAAGACGACACAACTTTCGGAAGAAAGGAGGGAACCGTCCGCAAAGAAACTCCAGAATCCGAAATACGCAAGAAAGGTTCCCTACAGGACAGGGCCTGTAACTCGGAAACACGCCGTGCCGAGGCAATCGCCACCAAGAACGCCATTTTTAAAGTGAGATCCTTGAGAGTTGCGCGTTTCAAGGGCTCAAACGGCGCCGTGCATAGAGCGGAGAGAACCCAATTGAGGTTCCAAGCCGGACAAGGGAGACGCAATGGAGGGCGAAGGTGCTTAGCACCCCGAAGGAAACGAGAAATATCCGGATGAAGCGCCAGGGACGTACCACGGACCTTACCTCGCAAACAACCAAGCGCCGCCACTTGGACCCGTAGAGAACTGCACGCCAGACCTTTGGCCAGACCTGCCTGGAGGAACGCCAGAATGTCGGAGACTGACGCCGAAGTGGGGTCCACCCCACGCTGCACGCACCACTCCTCAAAGACCACCCAGACCCGGACATAAGCCAGAGACGTCGACTGTTTCCTGGAACGCAGCAACGTAGCCACCACCGCATCCGAGTAACCTTTTCTCTTCAGCCGATTCCTCTCAAAAGCCATGCCGCGAGACAGAAGTGATCCGCATCCTCCAAACAGACGGGGCCCTGATGGAGTAGGCTCGCCATTCCTTGGAGCCGAAGGGGTGCCGCTACCGCCAGCTGGACGAGGTCCGCGAACCACGGCCGGCGCGGCCACTCCGGTGCCACCAGGATCACATTGGCCGGGTGCAACTCTATGCGCCGTAGAATCTTGCCGATCATCGGCCACGGGGGAAACACGTAGAGCAACACGTCCGTCGGCCAGGGAAGCACCAACGCGTCGACGCCTTGCGCCCCCCGTTCTCGACGTCGACTGTAAAATTGCGGGGCCTTCGCGTTGTGCCACGTGGCCATCAGATCCATGTGGGGCACACCCCACGTTTCGCAAATGAGAAGGAACGCTGCGTCCCCCAGCTCCCACTCTCCACGATCTAGGTGATGACGGCTGAGAAAATCCGCCTGAATGTTGTCGACTCCCGCAATGTGAGATGCTGCTATGTTGCTGAGATGCAGCTCCGCCCAGGCCATCAAGCACTGAGCCTCCTTCGCTACCTGGGGGCTCCTTGTCCCGCCCTGGCGGTTGATGTATGCCACGGTGGTTGCATTGTCCGACAACACTCGGACTGCCCTTCCCCGCAGCAACGGCAGAAAGGCTTGCAGGGCCAGACGGACCGCTCTGGTCTCTAGGCGATTGATAGACCACTGGGCTTGTGACACTGACCATAGGCCTTGGACCGAGCTCCCTAGGCAGACCGCTCCCCAACCGGAGAGGCTGGCATCCGTGGTAACCACTATCCAATCGGGCACCAGAAGGGAGACTCCAGAAGACAGATGACTGGGATCCAGCCACCAGAGCAGGCTGGACCTCGCGCGTCCCGCAAGAGGAAGCAGTAGATGGAATTCCTCCGAGACCGGCTTCCAGCGGGACAGTAAGGACGAATGTAATGGTCGCAGATGAGCGAACGCCCAGGGCACCAGCGCCAGCGTTGAAGCCATAGACCCTAGGACTGTAAGGTAGTCGCAGACACGCGGTTGGCGGACAGACAATAAGCGCCTCACTTGAGATTGCAGTTTGCATACCCGGTCGTGCGACAGGAACACCTTGCCCTGCTTCGTGTCGAACACCGCTCCCAGATATTCCAAGATCTGTGTGGGAGCCAGATGACTCTTGCTGAAGTTGACCACCCATCCTAGGGACTGCAGAAGATGGAGGACCCTGGCCACCGCCATCCGACACTGATCCTTGGACTTCGCCCGAATCAACCAATCGTCCAGATAAGGATGGACCAGGAGACCTTCCCGGCGCAACTGCGCTGCCACCACAACCATCACCTTTGTGAATGTACGGGGGGCCGTCGCGAGCCCAAACGGGAGCGCCCGAAACTGGTAATGCCGTCCTAGAATGCAGAACCTGAGGAAGCGCTGGAACGATGGCTGAATGCCTATGTGAAGATACGCCTCCGTGAGATCCAGGGAGGCCAGGAACTCGCTGGGCCGAACCACGGCGATGACGGATCGAATCGTCTCCATTTTGAAGTGAGGAACTCGAAGGCATCGGTTTACCCCTTTGAGATCCAGAATTGGTCCGGACGTGCCGTCTTTCTTTGGGACGATGAAGTAGATGGAATAACGGCCCTTGCCGTGTTGGCTGACCGGGACGGGGGAAATAGCTCCCAAGCCTTCCAAGCGTCGGATGGTGTCTAGCACCGCCACCTTCTTCTCGGGGGCCTTGCAGGGCGAGACGAGGAACTTGTCCGCTGGAGTGCGAGCAAAATCTAACGCGTAGCCGTGTCTTATCACGTTGAGGACCCACTGGTCCGACGTTACACCGGCCCATCTCTCGAAAAAGGACATCAACCGCGCCCCGACGTTGGGAACGGAGTGCTGGGGCTGCGGCGGGAGATGGGCCGACCACCTTTCATTGTGAAGACTTGGCCCCTGTGATCGCCAGGGGTCCGCCTTGCCGTCCGAAGCGCTTCCCCGAAAGGACTGCTGTTGCCACTGCGGGGTACGGGAGGAAGACGACCTATACGATTGCCCGGACGACCTCTGAGGACGCGACTTCCGGGAACCCCGAAAGCGGGATCTAGCTGAAAACAAAGAACGCGACCTGGATCTATCCTCGGGCAGCCTGAAAGCCCTGTTTTCCCCCAGGGACATCATTAAATCGTCTAATTCCTTGCCAAACAGCAACTTACCTTTGAATGGTAGTGCCCTGAGGTGAGCCTTGGAAGAGCCGTCCGCCGCCCAGTTGCGTAGCCACAGGAGGCGACGCGCCGACACAGCAGCCACCATAGATCTCGCCGAAGTGCGCAGCAGATCGTGGAGCGCATCTGCGCCATAAGCTATTGCCGCTTCCAACTTATCCGCCTGCGCTGCCTCGCCTGCAGAAAGATCCGCATTGGCCTGTAGAACCTGAGTCCAGCGCAAGCTAGCTCGCATAGCGAAATTCGTGCAGATGGCGGCTCGTACTCCGAGCGCGGAAACCTCAAAAATCTTCTTAAGCTGAACTTCCAGCTTCCTGTCCTGAAGATCCCTGAGGGCTGTCGCTCCCGTGACTGGGATGGTGGATCTCTTCGTTACCGCAGAAACCGCTGAATCCACCTTGGGCAGTTTGAGAAGGTCCAGCGCATCCTCCGGGAGCGGGTAAAGCTTGTCCATGGCTTTGCTGACCTTCAGACCCAATTCTGGAGTGTCCCATTCGTGAAACAGGATGTCCGTGGAAGAAAAATGAAACGGAAAGGCAACGGCCGGGCCCGTGAGGCCTAACAGGACCGGATCCATGTTCGCCTCCTGCCGATCCACTACCGGAGGGGCCTCTATTCCCAGCTCTTGGAGAATGGCCGGAATCAGGGGTGGCAGTTCCTCCCTGCGGAAGAGCCGGACCACCTTGGGATTGTCTCCCTCCACTGCCTGTGAACCTTTTCCTGCGCCGGACGGAGCGGCTCCGTCCGCTGCCCCCTCGTCGGCCCCCTGTAGGGGCTCTTCAGGGGAATCAGTGTCCGCCCCAGTGGAGGAATCTGAGTCCGCCTCCTGTGGGACGCCACGCAGAGGCCGTTTCCCCTTCGAAGCGCTCGGGGGCACCTCCGCAACCCCCGATGGCCTCTTGCACTTCTTCAGCAGTGGAGCCTTGTGGGATTCCCTCCGGCCGCGCTTGCTTGTCTTATATTTCAGGACTTTGTGCAGCAAAAGCGCAAAGTCCTCTGAAAACGATCCGGAATCGGAAGAAACTTCAGCGGGACTCCCCGGGGACCCCTCTCCGTCGCGATTCGCTGAGGAGAAAGCGCGGGGGGCAGTGGCCGCCGCGCCCGCACTGAGCAGGAAAAGCTCCTGTGGCCTCTCTACCATGCCCCCCTCGCTCAGCGGCCTCTGCCAAAATTCACACAAGGCTCTCACAAGAAAGTCTCCAAAAATGGCTTAAAAGAGCAAACAGGCAAAATGCAAATTAGACGTGATAGCTGATCCCAAAAGGAATAACTGAATTCCACAGTCTGGGTAAACAAATAAGGATGGGTGTAGCAGTTACTACCCGAATCAATTAAGCCTGATACTTCACTTTCAATGCATATCAAGTGTAGCTCTCTGCTTCAACAGCAGGGGGAAATGAAGAAAAGTGGATTTATATTCAGACAACAACCAAGAAAGACTGAATTGCACAGGCTGGGTAAACAAATAAGCGTGGGAGTAGCTTGCTTATTGCGGCAGTTACTACCCCTAACCAATTAAGCTAGATACTTCACTTAGATGCAGTTCCAGCACTGCTCTCTACATTAATGGCGGGGGTGGAAGGGAAATAGAACCAAAAGGTTACATTAATACTTCACTTAGAAGCAGCGCGCGTATGTTATAAAATCGGGCGAAGATTTGTGTGCGCCAGGTTGGGCGAACAAATCTACGCCCGCGCTTATGTTTTAAGATCTGCTCCCTAGAGTACTAAGGTGGTACAATAAAAAGGGAGAATCATACATATTTACCATATCTCGTTATAACGTTCTATGCAGAAAATGCATTACTTACTGGTTTCAATCGGCTCGATGGTTCCAAATAGTAGATGTCAATCACTTAAAGTGGGCGTGTATGTAGTAAAACTTTGAAAATATTCTATTATTTGAGTTAGACTGATGGCACATCTCATAATTATTTATATTAAAAAAACTAAAAACTGTAAGACTCTATTCCTAACTCATATTTATTGAGGTAATGAAGACGAAAGCGACGTTATAATTATCAAAAAAATGTTTTGGTTATATTGGAATGAAAAATTATAGCGAAATTCCTATTAGAAATTTATATTAAGTAACATATATACTTACATTTAACATGAATTAAATCAATACCTGGTAGTGCATCGGTAACATCACTTACAACTTTTATGGGAACGCAAGGTATACACTCTTATTAGTAAAATGAAACAGATATAAAATAAAATCATCCGGATTGAAATGAATACGACATTCTTGTGTGAAACGCCAATTGGCTGCCAAGAATTCTAACAATGAGAGAGAACACGGCAATGGTGAGAAATACTCGTATGTTAAATGTGAGGGCAGAGCTATAAATACTAAAAAAAAAAAGGGGGGGCAATGAAGAAGAAATGAACAAACATTGTGAGACTTACTGAAAATAGTGACCATTAATATGATAAAATAAAACAATAAAAAAAATATAATTAGTGTGTGTGTTAAAGAAACCGAGTGCTAAGTGGATAAAAAGAGATAAAACTAATATTTAAGTAGACTAACTTACAAACCAGTGATGCAGGGAAAAATGAAAGAAGAGAAAACCATACATATCTACCTTATATCGACATAGCGTCTCACGCAGCAAAAGCAGAAGGTTTAAATCTGCTCAGTGGCATGAAAAACACCTGTCAATCAAAAGACGCGGGCGTGTATATAATGTAATTCTTAACGAGTAAACAAACCAGATATTTAAAAATAATTGTTGATATATAGAAATAAAGTGAAGAGAATTATTAAAATAGAAAAATAAATACATTTATGATAAATACTGGCATTACAGCATAAGAAAAGAAGGCAGCATGAACTAGTTTCGTGCTGCCGTAGGTAACATGGGGGCAAGCTGCATGTGAGGTTGCCAGGACAACAAGGGCTGCGGGGGGGGACCTGGGAGCAGGGGCTTGGTAACGGCTACAATTTTAAATTGAAGCCCAGCTATTGGTGGTTAGGTTTTGGCGGGCTGGGAGCAAATTAACGGCAGTCAGCAACCAGCAGCGAAGCAGGCGACAGGTTTTCTGCGTTGCTCCTTTGCTGACTGCTGGCTGGCGCTTCTGCGATTCTGAGGTGATTGTCTGGCGGATCGGAGGATGCGTGGGACACGCACCAACACGGCAGGGAAACCTCGCGGGGCTCCTCTGGCCAATCGTAGGGATAAAGGGACGAGCGCTGCTGGGGCGGATGCCAGCGATTCACGCAGGCGAGCGGTAAGTGTTGAGGTGGAGCCCCCGGGTTTTGCTTTGCAGGCGGCTTGCGGCTTCCCTCCCCCCCCCCCCGGTGTTCGAATGCTCCCCCCCTCGTCCCCTTGTCGAAGAGGAGTCGGGAGAAAACGGCCCCGAGCCGGAGGGTGAGGGTACCTCGATGGGCTTGCCCACGGTATCTCCTCCGCACCTTCCCCCTTGTGCTGTGGCGCGGGCGGCCGAAATTTCACTCCATGCTGAGGGCGGGAACTCTATGCGGAAGAGCCCGCCCCTGATGGCCAAGCGGCGGTATCCAGAGGCGTCGGGTGTGCAGGCTGAGTGGGAGGGCCCGAGCGGGACGCCTCGAGGGCGGCCTCTGGTCAGGCGGGTGGCGGCTGCTGCCAGGAGCGCTCGCAGATCGGTAGCTCCGACGCCGTCGGGGACACCCAGGAGGCACGGGCAGGCCGTGAACCAGGAGGGGAGGGGGGACCAGCGGGGGGCCGTTCGCCCGCCCAAGCGTAGGGCCTCCGCTGCGCGCTCGGTGCCTGGGTACTACAGGGTTGCGGGTCATCCCGGGGGGGGGGTGAGCGGAGGACTCAGCTGCCGGCTAGCAGGGTAGGCAGGGGGCAGCGCCCAGCGGGGACCCAGCTACAGCCAGCCTTGTGCAGCACCCCCAGGGAGCAGGGTTCGCAGGGTGGGAGCAGCAGGTTGGGGAGTGAGGATGTAGCCATGATAGCTGGTATGATTCACCAATATGTTCAGAACAGGTATGGGGATATCAGCCCAGCTAGGCACCTGGGGGGGCTTGCAGCCATAGGACCAGGGGGAGAGCTGCTGGGAAAGGCAGGTTGTGCGGTGGGGGGCGGGGGGCCCGGCCCGGCCCAGAGGTCGAGGGGGAGCAACAGAGAGGCACCCCAGCTGGGAAACACGGATAACCAGTGGGCCAGGAGGAATTTATACCTCGAGGCCCTTTCGAACACAGTGCTAGGCCAGGGTTCGGCAGGGGCGGGGAGGGGTTTGGTTATTCCTCAGCAGATGGTGACGAAGCCCCAGGGACGTCGCAGAGAGGGGCCTGGAGGAACAGCAATTTCCAAACGTTAGGAGAGCGGCGGACGGGCATGAATGTGGCAGTGCGTAGCAGCGAGGAAGATGGTGGTGGACCGGCTGAGGCGAGGGTGCCAGAGCAGGGTGCGATGAAGGAAAAGCCAGGTACGAAGTTCGAAAGGGAGGGTCTGATAGAAGGTGAGAGTCACAATAAGAAAAAGAGGGATAATGATAGTAGTTCCTCGGGCTCTTCCTCCACATCTTCTAGTTCGGAGGATGGGGGTGGAGGGCAGGCGTCCGCTTTATCCGAAGGCACGAAGTATGACATGGGTCACCCGGCATTGGCTTCCCTTACTGAATTGTGGGAGGAACTTCCTACGAGGATTGTTAAGCGGATACGCAGGCGTAAATTTGTTAACATTTTTAGGTTGTTGGAAGGTAGGAGGGGGGACAGAAAGCATAAGAAGAAATACAGGAAAAAAGGTAAACGGGGATCAGAAGGGATAAAAATTTCAAAAAACATACTCAATTGGATGCGAGGTTTTTTAAGATTAGCCAGTGCTGTCAGTCACTTTGATCCCACGCAATATGGGGCGTTGTTGTCCTACACGGACAGCATATTGGGTGCATACAAAGACTATGAAGGTTGGGCTTGGCTCAACTATGATGAGAAATTTAGGGACAAAATGGCAGCCAACAAATTCATGTCCTGGGGCACTCAGGATATTCATTTGTGGTTGACACAGATGACGATTAAGGGAGCGGCTGGGAGAAGGGAAGGGGTGAGTGGGGTTGGCAGTACCAGTTATGCTGGGGGACAATTGGGCATGGGGAATCAGGGTAGTTCATTTCGAGGCTCACGGAGCGGGCGGGGGCAAGAGGCAGGAGGAAAGATTATTGGGGAAGGAACGGATGTGTGTTGGAGATATAATAAACTTACATGTCTCTTCCCAAAATGTAAATTCAGGCATGCTTGTTCCGTGTGCGGAGGGTTGCACCCAGCGACCAAGTACAGTTCTAGCACGCCTAACACCCTTGCCAAGGGTGGAAAACCGTGAGATGCTTTTCCGCAAGGCGGATTCACCCATTAGACTATCTGAGTTTTTGGTTAGACTGAAGGGTTATTCTGATACTGAATCTGCTGAGTTCTTGGGTACAGGGTTCCGGGAGGGGTTTTATATTCCATACGAAGGGCTGCGCAATTCCAGATCGGTTTACCGTATGGTGATGGTAGCGCGTGAGAAGCTGGAGGCGGAACTTAAGTTGGGGAGGGTGGTGGGGCCGTTTGCCGAACGTCCTTTTCCAAAGATGCATTTGTCACCGTTGGCGGTGATTCCGAAAAAGGCGCCAGGGAAGTTCAGATTGATTTTGAATTTATCCCACCCAAAGGGTAGATCCGTAAATGATTTCATTCCGCGACATCATTGTACGGTGAAATATTCTTCCTTTGATCAGGCCATTTCCCTGGTGCAGGAGGCGGGTGTTGGAGCTTTGTTAGCAAAGGCAGATATCGAATCGGCGTTCAGCCTTCTACCGATTCATCCTAGTAGCTTTCCGCTATTAGGTTTTTCTTTTGAGGGAGGTTACTTCGTAGATCGTTGCCTCCCCATGGGTTGCGCCGTCTCCTGTGCGTTTTTTGAGAGGTTCAGCACCTTTTTGCAGTGGGAAACCATGCGGAGGACGGGAAGAAGGGAGATGTTACATTATTTAGATGATTTTTTATTTGTAGGACCGAAAGGAACAGGCGTGTGTCAGGATCAGTTGACCGGGTTTTTGCAGGTGGCTAGAGACTTAGGCGTACCTATTGCGCAAGACAAAACGGAAGGGCCTGCGACCAGGATTACCTTTTTAGGTATCGAAGTAGATTCAGTGGCAATGGAGTCTCGTTTACCGAGCAATAAGGTAGATCACTTGAAAGAAATGGTGAGATTGGTTCATAGTTCCTTGAAAGTAACCTTGAGACAGATGCAGTCGTTGATAGGCTCCTTGAATTTTGTGTGTCGAGTTATTCCTATGGGTAGGGCTTTCATAAGACGGTTGTCGGCAAGGACGGTTGGGATACGTGCGGCGCATCATTATATCAGGGTAACTAGGGACGTGAAAGACGAATTAGGAGTATGGGACGCGTTCTTGGAATCGTTCAATGGAGTGCGTATCATGCAGGGGAGAGAAATTTTGACAGAGGCACTGGAATTATATTCAGATGCGGCTGGGAGTACTGGTTTTGGCGTTTATTTTTAAGGTCAATGGTGCGCGGAACGATGGCCAAGGGCATGGGGAGGAGGAGGGCATCACCAGGAATATCACCTTTTTGGAGTTGTTCCCGATGATTGTTGCATTAACAATTTGGGGTCAGTCATTGCAGAATAAGAAGCTGGTCTGGTGGTGCGATAACTTGGGGGTCGTGCAGATAGTGAACCGGCAATCTGTGCGGTGTCCTAAGACATCGGGGCTGCTAAGGGAATTGGTATTTTTGGGTTTGAAGTGGAACGTAACTATTAGGGCAAGACATGTCGAGGGTAGTAAGAATGTAATCATTGATGCTCTTTCTCGTTTCAAGTGGGACGTATTCTGGGCCGAGGCACCGCAAGCGTGTCGCAAGGGAGTGGCATTCCCGGAGTATCTGTGGAACCTTGGCATGAAGAGGCGTGGCACTTGATTCGACGATCCATGGCACCGGCGACATGGAGGTCCTATGTGACAGGCAGTGAATTGGTGTCGTGGGTATTGTGTGGGCGGGGCTGGAGGGGGGGGGGGAGGGTTAAGGAGGGTGAGATTTTGCAATTTATTCTTTGGGCTAAAGGTGTTGGTTATTCGAGGGCAACGGTGCGGAGTCACTTAGCGGGATTTTCGTTCTTTCAGAGATTGAAGGGTTATAGGCACCCAAGTCAGGGATTTGTGGTTCAGCGCGTGTTGAGGGGTTGGGGGAGAGTACAGCCAGTGCTGCCAGATAAGAGGAAGCCCATCAGATACACCGAATTGTTGCAGATTGCGACACAATTAAAAACGGTTTGTAGGTCAAGGTATGAGTTATTGCTCTTTCGAGCTGCTTTTTCATAGGCCTTTTTTGGGGCTTTGAGAATTGGGGAATTGGTGGCCAGGTGCAAAGAGAATTACGGTGGAGAGGGATTAAGGGCTCAGGACATTCGGGTCTCTGAGCATAAGATTACGATGCTCATTCGAAGATCCAAGACGGATCAGACGGGTCGAGGTAGTTGGATAACGCTAGTGGAAGCACAAGACGCTATAGTATGCCCAGTTAGGCGAACAAATGCGTTCATTCGGAGTAGACCACATATTGGGGGGGCGTTTTTGGTACATGATGATGGGTCCCCATTAACAAGATACCAATTCGCTAGCGTTCTTCAGCTGGTAGTTAGGAGCCTGGGTTGGAATGAGGGGGTTTATTCCTCCCATTCTTTTCGTATCGGTGCGGCTACTACGGCTACTGAGTTGGGATTATACGACACGCAGATTCAGGCAATTGGGCAATGGAGATCGGCAGCGTTCCGGGTGTATATGCGGAAATGATGAGTGGATAGCGGGGGTAGTGAGGATGTTTTGGAGTAATGTGGCGTTTTGTTTTGCAGATGCGGGGGTCAATGCCAAACGCGAATGTGCCTGGGTCGTGGGCCATTCGTATGTGCATCGTGCACAGCGCAGGGCTAAGAAGAGGCCGTACGGAGAACATTTAAAGTTGAAAACAGAGACTTGGACTGTTCGGTGGTTTGGGAAGGGTGGCATGCGCTGGGATGACCTGAGATCTTTCCTCCAAAGGCGCGTTCAAATTTGGGGAGAGCCAAGGATGATGATCATTCACTTGGGGGGCAACGACATAGACAGTATGTCATGTTGCAAATTGGTCAGGATAATTCGCAAAGATTTAGCTTCAATAATGAATGACATGCCACGGACCAGAGTGGGTTGGTCGGACATTATAGTCCGTATTAAGTACAGTAGGGACCCTTTATGGTGCAAGGGAGTAAAGAAGATGAATCGACAGATTGGCAAGTGGTTGATTCAGCATGGGGGGTTCTGGGTCAGGCATAGTTGGTCGTGGCAGGTGTTAGGAGGTCTCTTTTTGGGAGACGGGGTCCATTTGTCAGAAGTTGGCATGGACCTATTTAATAATGCCTTGGAGGAGGGATTCATGGATCAGTTGCCAATTTTGAGGGCCGCAGTGGGGGAACAAAAGTAACGGGTTAAATTTGTTTGTGGCGGTAAACCCGAGCCCTAAGGTAAATGTGATGTATTGCGGTGTACAAAGAACTGTTTGGGGGTGGGGGGTGGGGGTGAAAATGCCCGTATAGTTTGGGGCTGCTACACGGGAAGGCCTTAGAGCAAGGGTGGGGCCGATGCTCAGGCCGCATGCTTACCCTCGCTGGAGCCGTGGCGGGGTAAGAGAGGGGGGGGGTTCAAGAAGCTTACCACGGGGGGCTTTGGTGGTAAGAGAAGAGGGGCAATGGGGGAGGGGAGTTGGGGTTATGGCGTAGCTATTGTAATGTATAGGTTTGAGGGCTCGGGTTAGTGGATTTAATAAACTGCGGCCTTGTGTTTATGCCATATTATGTGTACTGTTGTTATTTGGGTAAGTGGGGGATGGGGGGGGGGGTCGGGGCTGCGAACTTGAGTCTTGCTTCCCTATGTTAAACATTTATTAGCACTGTTACAGTATAAGAAAAATGTTTATTAGCATTGCATTATAGTATAAGAAAACATTTATTACTACTGCATTACAGCATAAGAAAATGTTTATTAGCATGGGATTATAGTATATCAAAATGTTTATAGGCAAGGTATTACAGTATAAGAAAGCATTTATTAGCATTGCATTACAGCATAAGAAAATGTTTATTAGCGCAGCATTACATTATAAGAAAATGTTTATTAGCATTGCATTACAGTATAAGAATGTTTATTAGCGCAGCATTACAGCATAAGAAAATGTTTATTAGCATTGCATTACAGTATAAGAAAATGTTTATTAGCATTGCATTACAGCATAAAACGTTTATTAGCACTGCATTACAGTATAAGAAAGCATTTATTAGCATTGCATTACAGCATAAGAAAATGTTTATTAGCGCAGCATTACATTATAAGAAAATGTTTATTAGCATTGCATTACAGTATAAGAAAATGTTTATTAGCACTGCATTACAGCATAAGAAAATGTTTATTAGCGCAGCATTACATTATAAGAAAATGTTTATTAGCATTGCATTACAGTATAAGAAAATGTTTATTAGCGCAGCATTACAGCATAAGAAAATGTTTATTAGCATTGCATTACAGTATAAGAAAATGTTTATTAGCGCAGCATTACATTATAAGAAAATGTTTATTAGCACTGCATTACAGCATAGGAAAATGTTTATTAGCGCAGCATTACAGCATAAGAAAATGTTTATTAGCGCAGCATTATATTATAAGAAAATGTTTATTAACATTGCATTACATTATAAGAAAATGTTTATTAGCACTGCATTACAGCATAGGAAAATGTTTATTAGCGCAGCATTACAGCATAAGAAAATGTTTATTAACATTGCATTACAGTATAAGGAAATGTTTATTAGCACTGCATTACAGCATAAAATGTTAATTAGCACAGCATTACAGCATAAGAAAACGTTTATTAGCGCAGCATTACAGTATAAGAAAATGTTTATTAGCACTGCATTACAGCATAAGAAAACGTTTATTAGCGCAGCATTACAGTATAAGAAAATGTTTATTAGCACTGCATTACAGCATAAGAAAACGTTTATTAGCGCAGCATTACAGCATAAGAAAATGTTTATTAGCATTGCATTACAGTATAAGAAAATGTTTATTAACATTGCATTACAGCATAAGAAAACGTTTATTAGCGCAGCATTACAGCATAAGAAAATGTTTATTAGCGCAGCATTACAGCATAAAACGTTTATTAGCGCAGCATTACAGTATAAGAAAATGTTTATTAGCACTGCATTACAGCATAAGAAAATGTTTATTAGCATTGCATTACAGTATAAGAAAATGTTTATTAGCATTGCATTACAGCATAAGAAAACGTTTATTAGCGCAGCATTACAGTATAAGAAAATGTTTATTAGTGCAGCATTACAGTATAAGAAAATGTTTATTAGCACTGCATTACAGCATAAAACGTTTATTAGCGCAGCATTACAGTATAAGAAAATGTTTATTAGCACTGCATTACAGCATAAGAAAACGTTTATTAGCGCAGCATTACAGCATAAGAAAATGTTTATTAGCATTGCATTACAGTATAAGAAAATGTTTATTAGCATTGCATTACAGCATAAGAAAACGTTTATTAGCGCAGCATTACAGTATAAGAAAATGTTTATTAAGAAAATGTTTATTAGCGCAGCATTACAGTATAAGAAAATGTTTTAGCGCAGCACTACAGTATAAGAAAATGTTTGTTTATTAGCATTGCATTACAGCATAAGAAAACGTTTATTAGCGCAGCATTACAGTATAAGAAAATGTTTATTAGCGCATTACAGTATAAGAAAATGTTTATTAAGAAAATGTTTATTAGCGCTGCATTACAGCATAAGAAAACCTTTATTAGCGCAGCATTACAGTATAAGAAAATGTTTATTAGCGCAGCACTACAGTATAAGAAAATGTTTGTTTAGCATTGCATTACAGTATAAGAAAATGTTTATTAGCGCAGCATTACAGTATAAGAAAATGTTTGTTTATTAGCACTGCATTACAGTATAAGAAAATGTTTATTAGCACTGCATTACAGCATAAGAAAACCTTAGCAATACTAATAAATGCTTTCTTATACTGTAATACCTTGCTAATAAGCATTTTGATATACTATAATCCCAGTAGAAGAAAACATTTATTAGCTTTGGAAAATTAAGAAAATCATTTTGTGAGTTATAAAAATAAATCGCTAACCCGCCCTCAATCTCTGTCCCAAGTAATAGCGCTGGTTCGCAGTTATGTCTCGCCTGATGTTTGAGTCTTTTCCATGGTCCCGATGATTGACGAAGCCGCTGCACATGCTGGAAGTGCAGGACTAAGTGCAAATTCAATGTCCACTTCCTTCACGGAGTTGAAAAGTGCCAAACCAGACAAAAACAAGATATTCTCTGTATACGCTGATGACAAAATCTCTTTCAAGGTAACTTTTAAACAGGCGTGTGGGCGCACATGTGTGCACGTTCGTTATGAGAGTGCAGGCTGGATTCCAGGCGCACTCCTGCAGGAGCAGTGCTGGACTGCAGGGCTGGGCTAGGGTTTGTCTTCTGCCTAGCCAGCCCCCTCCTTCGCAGGTTGGCTTCTATAGCTGAACATCATCAGGCCGATACAGTAAGGAGCGGTAGGAAGAGCTGCGTTAGTGCCGGGCGCACCCGCGGTTGCTGCACGCACAGTCCGGCTCACCTACCGCTCGATACTGTATTTAAATTGCTTGCAAATGCAAGCCGCGTCCAAGAAGCGTCCGTGAAGCGTTAGGCCTGCACAACCCATTTTACTGTATAGAGCGCTATACAGTATCCTGGCTGCGCTGGCCTAACGCTTCATGGACACGCTGGTATCTGACATTTGAAATGACAGGTACCAGGAAGTGGACGGTTCTCCTACGCTCGGGATTGCCAGTCCTCTCTCCCCTCCTCCCGAAGCAAGGCGCGAAAAGCAGCCTTGCTTCGGGAGGAGGGGAGAGAGGACTGGCAGTGTAAAGCAACGACTTACTTTTTTCGCAGCCCTCCTCCGGAGATGGGCATCGGCGGAGACGGACCGCGGCTCCCCTGCCTCCCGGCGAAGATGGATGCCTGCACGGGCGAAAGCGGCCCCTGTGCGTGCAATTGTACCGCTCAAGACGTGACGTCACATGTCGTGACGCCAAACGTCGTGACGTCACGCCTTGAGCGGGCCCAATTGCACGCACAGGGGCCGCTTTTGCCCATGGAGGCATCCATCTTCGCCTCCGAGAGGCAGGAGAGCCGCGGTCCGTCTCCGCTGATGTCCGGGAGGAGGGGAGAGAGGACTGGCCTTGCTTCGGGAGGAGGGGAGAGAGGACTGGCAATCCCAAGTGTAGGAGAACCGTCCACTTCGTTGCTACTTTTTTTTTTTTTTTTCGCTTTTCGCTTTTTTCGCTTTTTTCCGCTTTCGTTGCTTCGGGAGGAGGGGGGGAGAGGACTGGGGCTGCCCCGGAGACCAGCACCCATTGACGCGGCCAGGGCAGGTGAGCGGGGGCTGGGGTAAAGTTTGCCGTCTACCCTTACCCCTGCCTCTAACGCAGGGGTAGGGGTAGGCGGTAAGTTAGCAGGTTAAACGAGCGGCAAAACGGCAGGGTAAAATAGCGATAGTCGGGGCGTGCGTTATTGTATGGGAGGGAATAGCTAATTCGATCGTTTACATCTAATATACATGCCGCGGGCGGAAGGGGTTACCCGGTGATTTAAAGAGGCGGTAAGAATCGGTTAAAGGGGATTGTGTATCGTGGGTTGGACTAACGCGGCCGAAAAGTGAGTAGAAAGCGGGTTAGGAGCGGGGTAACCGCGGCCGCACTTTACTGTATTGACCTGCATGGTTGCAAGGAAAGACTAGGTTGGACGAGGCAGGGTACGCACAGGCTGGAACTGAGGACTGGATACTGGATCAGGCTGGCAGCAGGATACTGAGCAAGGACTGGGGCTCACAAAGCTATTGAACAGAACTGACCCCAGGACAGATCCCTGAGGCGCTCCACTTTTCACCCTTCCTGCCTCACAGTGACTTCCGTTTCCCACCACGCTTTGTCTATCATGCAACCAATTTCTAATCCATTCAGCCCCCGTGGGACTCACTTCTAGACTGCTCAGTTTATTTTCTCTTACTTTTGTTTTGTATTATTATTTCTTGCCATAAATATTTACTGTTTTCATCATTCTAAATCTGCTTTCCCTTGCATTATCTGTTTAAATAGTGTAGGTATAGATACATGTGAAAACCTGTGATCTATATCTATCTGCTGTTGCACTCCTGGACCCTTACGCCAAGGTGGGGTTGATGCAACCTGCAGGGCGGAAGTCCTGCAGGTCCCTTCCGTCAACAGGCAGACCCGGAAGAGGGAAAGGCCCATCTGGAGCTTTGCTTTACCAGCCCATGTTCCCCTCAGGTTGAGGGTTTGGGTGCCGGGGCCAGCAGGTCTTGGGTGGGGGCCTCTGCTGATGGTGGTGCGGTCCATTGAAGTAGCAGGGATAGAGCAGGTGTAGGCGAGGCATGACTGGAGATAGACAAAAGTCAGTGACAGGCGGCAATAAAGAATGTCCAGCAGTGGGGGCCGAGGTCAGTACTGGGTATCCATCCGAAGGGAAAGGCGGGATGGATAGGCAGGGCAGGGAAGTGCGGAGAAGAACAGGAGGGCGGATACGTACTGAGGAACTGAACATGAAGACAGGGAACTACTTAAGCCGAAGATGATGAATGTTGGAGCAACACTCGCTACTGAAACATAGGGAGACCTATTGCCGAGGCAAGGAAGTGGAGTTCTGGAGAGCCTTTTATAGGCTAGCTTGTGTGAGGTCATCAGGTCATGCCATGGGGCTTTTCCCACGTGGGCTCTTTAGACGTGGCAATATTGGTCACATACGTTTCTAAGGGGAGGCTCAGTAGTAGGGAGTCAGCAGCATCCAGCTGCAAAGCAAGTCTCTGGCATGTTGCCGCAAGGAGGAGTGGGGCCTGACGTGGAGAGGAGCAGCATCCTACCACAAGGACAGCGTGCTGTGACCGGAGCCTGGCCTAGAAGGGCAGCGGGTCGTTGGGTTAGCCCACGGACTGCTGCTCGCAACATCTGTATCTGCTATAAATATAGATATAAGAACATAAGAAAATGCCATACTGGGTCAGACCAAGGGTCCATCAAGCCCAGCATCCTGTTTCCAACAGTGGCCAATCCAGGCCATAAGAACCTGGCAAGTACCCAAAAACTAAGTCTATATATGTCTCTATCTGTATATTAATAAATGTTGTCTAAGATTATATATCATTCCTTTCTTGTTACTTAAATATCATCATCATCCATGCATTCCCAGCCTGGGGATATTGTGTGACATCAGCCTATAAAGCCCTCAAATGGGATAATTCAGCCCTATCACGTGAAGCCTTAACTATGGGTGCACGATGATAAATGATAGGAAATCTGCAATATCCTTTATTGCCAGGCTTCCCAGTGACTGAGCTTTGCAATCGCTTTCTGCTAATTATCTGAACAACATTAGCACCATAAATCTAAATAAAAATACTTAAGCCCACAATAGGATTTATATCACCTAATTCACCTGCCATTAGTGGATACATGCCAGTCCCTGTGAGATGTGATATTCACCCAGATACCACTTAGTGCAACCCCCAGACACCACTGACTTCCCAATGCTGCTGAGTAAGGCCTCTCACGCTGCCAGCCTGCTTCTGCACTGGACATCCATAGGCGCACATGCACAACTCCTCCTTTAAAGGCCCTGCGGCGGAATAGCTCCTGAAGTGCCCCTTTGTGATGTCGTTCAGCCCTTACTATATAAAGGCTCCACAGACTGGGGTAGATTTCATAAAACTACGCCTGGTGCAAACAAAAAGTATGCCGGATTTTATAAGAAACACGTGGCGCGCACAAGGAGGTGCACATTTGTGCACCTTGCATGAGCCGAGCCCTGTGCGCGCTGCCGTTCCCTCCGAGGCCGCTCCGAAATCGGAGTGGCCTCGAAGGGAACTTTCCTTTGGCCTCCCCCCACCTTCCCCTCCCCTCCCTTCCCCTCCCTATCCCACCCCCCCCCAACCCTATCTACACCCCCCCTACCTTTATTGCGAAAGCTATGCCTGCCCCAGGCAGGCGTAACTTGCGTGCGCTTGCCGGCTGCCGCCGCCGCACGATTCCCCGGCCAGGGAGCGATTTTGGAGGCCTTGGCCATTCCCCGAAATGCCCCCGGGCCGGAACCACACCCGCAGCCATGCCCCCAGAATGCCCCCGAATGGCGCGTTGCCACCACATGCCCCCCGACACGCCCCCAGGAAAGCCCCGGGACTTACAAGCGTCCCGGGGCTTGTGCGCACTGCCGAGCCTATGCAAAATAGGCTCGGCGCGTGCAGGGGGGTTTTGAAAGGGTTACGCGCAAAACTTATGCCGTAACCCTTTTAAAATCTACCTGACTAAGCTCCAGTACCTCAACAAGGGTACTGCAACACTGGCTGTGTAGTAGGTGTTGCTGCTTTGTTCATGGTTCCTGTGTTCCCAGCCTTGCCTTGTTTCTCCAGCCCAGCCTTGCCTCGCTTTCTCAGCCTCGTGTGTCTCAGCATCCAGTGGTGTTGGCCTCCCGTTTCCAGTCTCCTCTCAGCCCGGTGTTGTCTCCAGAACCCAAGGTCCCAGAAAAACCCTTACAATTGGGCCAAGCCAAGATTTTCCCAGAAGGGAAGGTTTATAGAAGGCAATCGGGCTTGTGCCTATACTGTGCTGGCCATGGTGATCTGGAGTCACAGTTTTCCAAACAGTGGGCTGAAACTCTTCCACCACTTTGCTCCTACAATTGTGCATAGGACTCCTTCCTAATAAAGTGCCCCCACAGGGAAGGGTCTATCTGTTTTCAGTTTGAGAAACCAAGGCCATGAGCCAATATATCGAGGAGGACCTAGAAAGGGGCTTTATTCAGCCTTCTTCCCCTGCTGAAGTGAGTTTCTTCTTCGTAGGCAAGAAGGATGGGATTCTCAAGCTTTGTATCTATTACAGAGGCCTCAGTACCATAAAGTAAAGAACCAATACCAACTTCCTTTCATCTGAGAATTATTTGACCACCTGCAAGAGGCCAAGGTCTTCACTAAGTTAGTATGGGGAGCATACAACCTCATTCTCATCAAAGAGGAAGACGAGTGGAAAACTGCATTCAACACTTGAGACGGGCATTATAAATACCTCATCATCACATTTGGAATCTGTAATGCCCCAGCAGTATTTCAAAATAATGTAAATTAAAAACAAAATAATGCTTTAATTCCTCCACCTCCTGCTCTTTGTATACTCCTCCTTGTTCGCCCTCCCTGTTCATTGTAATTTCTACCTTTAAAGTTACATTGTAAACCGGTATGATGTATGCATACTAATACCGGTATATAAAAGTTTTTAAATAAATAAATTAAATAAATAAATAAATTAAATCTTTCATGATCTCTTATACTCCTATGTTGTGGTCTACCTTGATGAAATACTCATCTAGTCTCAATCTCTGACTCAGCACTGAGTACATGTTAAACAGCGACTAAGAGACCACCATTTGTATGTGAATCTTGAAAAATGCCTCTATGAGCAAGAACAACTTCCCTTCTGGACTGCATCATTTCTTGGTCTGGCTTTCATATGGATCTTGCAAAGCAGAAAGCAATCCTAGACTGGCCCCTGCTAGTCGGCCTTTAGACGCTACAGTGTTTTCTCCGATTCGCAAACTACCACCACCAATTCATTCCTGGGTATTCTACCATCGCAGCACCTTGACCAGAAAAGGTGCATATACCTGGAATTGGTCCACTGAAGCCGTCAATGCCTTTCAGGCTCTCAAGCAAGCCTTCTTTCAAGGACCTTGCCTACATCACCCAAACTGTAATCGCTCCTTTGTACTGGAGGTAGATGTTTCTACCCTTGGGGTAGGGGCTGTCTTCTGTCAACACGGTGACCAAGGGAGCCTTCTGCCATGATCCTTTTTCTACAGAAAATTCTCTCCAGCAACGAGGAATTACATGATTGGAGATTGCAAACTCCTTGTGGTGAAATTGGTGCTGGAAAAATGGGTGGCACCAATTAGAGGGGGCTAAACATTTGATTACAATCTACACCAACCACAAGAATTTGGAATAATTTCAGCAACAACTTAATCCCAGACAGGATCTCTTTTCTCTCTTCTTCAACTGGTTTGATTGTGAGCTCCACTACAGTCCTGCAACCAAAAATCTGAGAGTAGATGCTCTTTCTGGCTCTTTCCTAATCAAGGACACATCAGAGACTCCTTGACACATCATCAACCCTGCAAAAGTAACTGTCATGACTGACGCCAGTCCCTCCTGGAAAGATGGTAGCACCCAAGCATCTTTGGGAGAAAGTGTTAAAATGGGCTCATGAACTCCTCAGGTGCCACTATTGGTGGCCACAGGTACAGACAGATGTGAAGGCCTACGTGGAATCCTGCCATGTCTGTGTGCAGCATAAAGCCACTCCTGCCGAACCTTGGAGGCTATTACAGCTGTTGACAACTCCCAGGGAACACTTAACCCACCTGACCACTGATTTTATCACGGATCGCTCTCTATCGCTTGCACGGCTCCACCATGATATGGGTCATGGTGAATAGATTACAATTACGTTACAATTACCAAAGACGGAAGGTGGGCTAGGGTGCCCTAACCTTTTCCGATATAATATAGCGTGTAATCTACGCTTTCTCCAAGACTGGCTTTTTGAGGCGCAGTTTTTCACACCTAGTACATACCTATTGGAATGGTTTGAGGTGGCATCATTGAATGGATTAGTACATGCGCAATCTGGAGCTATTCCACCGCACTTACGGTTGCAGCCTATACTTCAGACGTGCCGGACCACATGGAAATATGTTTGTAAAAAGTCAGGGTTCAAGTATACTACTACACCCCTACTTAGTATTGCACATAATGCTCAGTTTCTCCCGGGCCAGGGGCTTTCAATCTTTTCCAGATGGAGAGAGAATGGTCTTCGATACTTATATCAACTGGCGAATAGTGACACGGGGATTAGTTTCAGTTTTCAAGAACTACAGAAAACTTACAAGCTCTCCTCGTCTGACATTTTTGCGTTTTTGCAACTCCGTCACTTCTTGGGCACACTGGGTGAAGATCCTGTGCACTGGTTTCAGCGGAAAGACCTGCCAACTCTACTGACAGCGGGCACGAGGAAGGGCCCAAGTATTTCTCGGTTCTACCGTGAATTACAGACAGCGTCAGACGGTGACGTTATTACTACACTCTACCTCTCCTGGAAAACATGGCCGGCCTTTAATCTTTCCATTTCAGATTTTAAATCTACTTTCAAGAACATACGATCTCTTACTACTAAAGAAGACTTAAGAGAGACCCAGTATAAATTCCTGTGGAAAAGCTACATTTCTCCGACCTCTGCCTTTAAATTCAAATTATGTGCATCTCCGAATTGTATCAAGTGCGCCTCCCAAATCGGATCCTACTCTCACTGTTTTTGGGAATGTCCTAAAATTAAAAAGTTCTGGAGAGATATTATGCTGTTCTGCGAGCAGGTATGGGATTGTACTCTTCCGTTACACCCAGATGGTTGGCTGTTTGGCGTTTGGCAGGACAATCTGATGGCTAATGATGACATGGCAGCTTTTTTGTCAAGAGCAGCGATTGTCGGAAAGAAAGTTATTCTATCCGAATGGGTGGTAGAACGGGCGCCGCATATTGACCACTGGTTCAAAAGACTATTAACCCTCAGCTCGCATGAGTACCTATTAGCAAAAAAATCCACCGTCAAGAACAAAGAAATCATGCAAAGGATTTGGGGGCCGTTTCTATCTTACTTACGTCCGACTACAAACTGATTAAACTTCATAATTAGTCCGAAGGGAAGTAATATCCTACATTTGACAGAGAGGCAAATGCCCGAACCCAAGACTAAGAATCCTTTATTCTGCCCAAATTCCACACTAGGCCCATTGGGGAATCTTCTCCAAAAATCGACTGAAAGGCAAAAGACCAAGCCCACAAAATTCTAAATTCTGAATCCTTTATTACAGCTCCTTGATTACAATACCTTTAAGCCTGAGACAGATCCAAAACTCCAAACTTAGACAGCGTGTTTCCCTTAAAATGTCTTTCCTAGACAGATTGATAGCCCATAGCCCAATTGAGTCACATGCACCGTTACGTCTCTTACCTATCACAGGCAGAGAAGGGGGGTGGGGTGGGGGGATGGGGTATGGGAACCAATTAAGAAACAACAAAATGTGAAGTCTTTACCGATCTTATTATGGCACGACCTACTTATAACCAAAAGCATTTTGGCGTTTAATGAAGAAGGATATGTGCACTGTAATAATATTTTGTTACTGTTTTATCCATGGTTCTTTATAGTTGTGCTGTTTCTTATTCTTTTTGTATATGTTCAACTTATGCTTCACAATAAACATATTTGGAAAAAAAAAAAAAGAAATGATAAGTAGCAATAGGAGTAGTAATATTGATCCTGTAAGGAATATTTATATTTGTTTTCTTGCATTGCACTGTATCTTCTCCCCTCTGTATTGTTTATCTTTCTCATACTTATCTGTTCTTTATGTTCATTTATTTTACCTCCACAGAATGAGAGGAGAGAAAGCGTGTGGCATTTTAATTCTGGGGAGGATACGTGAGATGCCCTCTGTTCAGTTTATCATTTATGTGTTTCTGGATTGATCTCATAATCTCTATTGTGACAATGAAATGTCTCTTAACAACAGTCATTATTTCCACTTTAAGATTACGGGGCAATTCTCTCTTATCCCTCTTGCGTTTCCAAGTAGTGTTACCTTTCCATGTCAGGTAGGTGGATTCTGGGACCAATTCTTCGAAAACCAAAGCTGCAAAGACATTAACATTGCCATTGGCTGAGTTGTACAGCTCTCTCTCTCTCTCAGTACTCAGACGTGTGAAAGATATATCTGGATGCCGGGCACCCGACCACTTCAAGGGCTGTTTTTGATCCTGTGCTCTCTCTTCTCTAAGCATTCCTGCACTTTGGCCAAAGAGAGTTGCATGCATAGAGGATGAAGTGCCTGGGACCTCGTGACTTTCCTGTGTTCTGCTTGTGCTACTCGTGGACACCACCAGACGCATCTTCTTACTGGGGCTGGGAATCTTCTTAAATTTCTCTGTGATGCCGGCGTCTCTAGAAACATCTTGGCTTCCACTACTACCTAAGAACCGTTCCTCAATCCTTCTTACGGCATTAGAGATGCGTAGCAGATCCTGCTTCAGTGCCTTCCACTCATGTGCTGCCTTTTTATCATTCTCCTTTACTGTGCAGATCTGTGGCTCCAGCTGAGGCAAGGATTGCGCTTTTGTACTTTCTCTGAAAGGTTGATACTCCTGAAAGATAATTAGACATTAAAAATTACACATGTATGTTTATATAATCAATAACATTTTAAGTTTTGGTTCAGTTCTCCTGTATTAATCATCACCAGCATTGCTGCTTCTCATTCTGTCACACACAGACACTGGGCACTTACAGATAATTGGCTCCTCCTCCTGTCACACAGACATTGGCACTTACAGATAATTGGCTTCTCCTTCTGTCACACACAGACACTGGCACTTACAGATAATTGGCTCCTCTTCCTGTCACACACAGACACTGGGCACTTACAGATAATTGGCTCCTCCTCCTGTCACACAGACACTGGGCACTTACAAATAATTGGCTCCTCCTCCTGTCACACAGACACTGGCACTTACAGATAATTGGCTCCTCCTCCTGTCACACACAGACACTGGCGCTTACAGATACTTGGCTCCTCCTCCTGTCACAAAGGCTTGGGCACTTATAGATAATTGGGTGCTCCTGTTAGATGTAGGTTATTGAGAGAATCTTGTTGAAGTCACAGTATAAGTTTGAATTGAACTTAGGATTGGAGAAGAAGGTGGTAAGGGGTCAATGTGTGTTTTTATGTAGAGTCTTAAGGATGTGGCAGGAGAGGCAGTTATGTTGAGACAGAACACTCTGCTCCCAGGATTGCTACATTTTCATGTATCAGGGTATCAGTTTCTATCTTCTGTAATTAGTTTTCCCTTCATGTAACATGTTCCATTCTGCCCTCATTATTGATTTGCCCTTCACTTGCATAGCAAGAAAATTCCCGGGCTTATAGACTTGTTTATAGACAAAGAGCCTGATCTGCTTTGTATTACTGAGTCATGGCTGTTACCTTCAGACTCCGCTGTGTTATGTCTGTTATGCCCAGGATACTACACAGTTTCTTCAAAATCACACCCTCAGAGAAGGGTTGGCGGATTACTTATTGTGGCCAAACGTTCTTTGCATCGTACGACTGTTGATTCCGAGGACATTTCTCCACTAGTGTTTCTATACTTATCATCTTCTCTAAAATGAAGTATAGACATGGTATACTCTTCTCGGGGCTGTCTTGATACTAGCCTCTCACCGTTTATTGACTGCTTTCTTTTTGTTAAGGCTGATGTAAATATTGCAGTCATCTTAGGCAATTTTAATGTGTATATGGACATCTGTCCTTCTCCCCCCTACCTATATGACTTCCCTACCTTCCTTGTCCTTTGTCGGATGATGTAGAAATCCTAACCAATCACTGGGAAGACTCTTTACATGTAGCATTAGATAATCTAGCTCCTATGAAATCTTTACTGGTCCACTGGCATAAAACTTGTTCATGGTATTCCCATACTTTGAGAGACATGAAGCACATTCTGCAGGCTATTGAGCGCCAATGGTGGAAGGATAAATCTGTCTTGAATTACAGGTCCTATCGTTCACACTTAGAAAACTACAAAGGTGCCACAGATAGGGCAAATTGCCAAATCTGCTTCTGATCCACATGAGTTGTTCAGAATTGTTAATTCCCTGGACACGCCCTCCACAGGCAGTTCACTTATGGCCTCACAATCTAGGTGTGAATCTTTTGCTGTATTCTTTTCTAATAACATTTCCCAGATGGTGGACTCTTTCTCTTCCACGGTCCTCAGTGTAGGCACCACAATCTCATCTTCCTCAATTTCCTGGGGTGAGTTTACTCCTACTTCTTCTTTGGAGGTATCCTCTATCCTCTATCACATGAAGGACAGTTTCTGCAATTTCAACTCATGTTCTAATGCACTGCTGAAGCTGTTGCATTCTGAATTGTGTCATCTTATCTGCAAGCTAGTGAATGCTTCTCCATCAAAAGGTTTAGCTCCATATAAACTTAAAATAGCTGCAGAACATCCACTCTTGAAAAAGGCCACTTTAGATGCCACTGGAACTGGGAATTACCATCTCATTTCTTGACTCTCATTATTGGCCAAGATTACTGAGAAAATCATTCTTACTCAGCTCCAAGAAGTTCTAGAGTCCTCCAATTGTCTGAACAATGCCCAGTTTGGATTCAGATCCCATCATAGCACCAAATCTCTCTTGATCTCTTTGTTTGACAGTGTACATCTTGGCTTTGATAAGGGGCTGCAATACTTCTTGGTTCTTCTCGACATATCTTAGACACCCTCAGTCATAGAAACATAGAAACATAGAAATGACGGCAGAAGAAGACCAAACGGCCCATCCAGTCTGCCCAGCAAGCTTCACACATTTTTTCTCTCATACTTATCTGTTTCTCTTAGCTCTTGGTTCTATTTCCCTTCCACCCCCACCATTAATGTAGAGAGCAGTGATGGAGCTGCATCCAAGTGAAATATCTAGCTTGATTAGTTAGGGGTAGTAGGGGTAGTAACCGCCACAATAAGCAAGCTACACCCATGATTATTTGTTTTACCCAGACTATGTTATACAGCCCTTATTGGTTGTTTTTCTTCTCCCCTGCCGTTGAAGCAGGGAGCTATGCTGGATATGCGTGAAGTATCAGTTTTTTTTCTCCCCTGCCGTTGAAGCAGAGAGCTATGCTGGATATGCGTGAAGTATCAGTTTTTCTTCTCTCCTGCCGTTGAAGCAGAGAGCTATGCTGGATATGCGTGAAGTATCCGTTTTTCTCCCATGCCGTTGAAGCAGAGAGCCATGCTGGATATGCATCGAAAGTGAAGTATCAGGCACAGTTGGTTTGGGGTAGTAACCGCCGTAACAAGCCAGCTACTCCCCGCTTTGTGAGTGCGAATCCTTTTTTCTTCTCCCCTGCCGTTGAAGCTATGCTGGATATGCGTGAAGCATCAGTTTTTCTTTTCCCCTGCTGTTAAAGCAGAGAGCTATGCTGGAAATGCGTGATGTATCAGTCTTTCTCCCAAGCCGTTGAAGCAGAGAGCCATGCTGGATATGCATCGAAAGTGAAGTATCAGGCACATTTGGTTTGGGGTAGTAACCGCCGTAACAAGCCAGCTACTCCCTGCTTTGTGAGTGCGAACCCTTTTTTCTTCTCCCCTGCCGTTGAAGCAGAGAACTATGCTGTATATGCATTGAAAGTGAAGTATCAGGCTTATTTGGTTTGGGGTAGTAACCACCGTAACAAGCCAGCTACTCCCCTCTTTGTGAGTGCAAATCCTTTTTTCCACATTTCCTCTTGCTGTTGAAGCTTAGAGCGATGTTGGAGTCACAGTAAGCATGTGTATGTTTATTGAATAAGGGTATTGCCTCCAGGCAGTAGCCATCATTATGGCAAGTCACCCACTCTTCATTGGCGGCCTCTTGACTTTATGGATCCACAGTGTTTATCCCACGCCCCTTTGAAGTCCTTCACAGTTCTGGTCTTCACCACTTCCTCCGGAAGGGCATTCCAGGCATCCACCACCCTCTCCGTGAAGAAATACTTCCTGACATTGGTTCTGGGCATTGTTGAAGCAGAGAGCCATGCTGGATATGCATCGAAAGTGAAGTATCAGGCACAGTTGGTTTGGGGTAGTAACCGCCGTAACAAGCCAGCTACTCCCCGCTTTGTGAGTGCGAATCCTTTTTTCTTCTCCCCTGCCGTTGAAGCTATGCTGGATATGCCTAAAAAAAGATGACGGAGTGTCCATTTATATTGGAGTGGTTTACAGGCCTCCAAACCAAAAGGAAGAGCTGGACAGAGATCTGATTGAAGACATCCATAAGATAGGTAAGAAGGGAGAAGTGGTGATCGTGGGTGACTTTAATATGCCAGATGTAGACTGGAAAATCCCCTCTGCAGAAACTAAAAATAGTAGAGCAATAATGGATGCCATGCAAGTATCTTTGTTCAAACAAATGGTGTTGGAACCCACGAGAGAAGGTGCTATACTCGACTTATTGCTCAATAATGCAGATAATGTCTCAGATGTCCAGGTGGGCGCCCACCTCAGCAGCAGTGATCATCGAACGGTATGGTTTAATATCACTAATAGAATAGGGAAAAGAACCACAAAGACCCGAGTTTTACAGTTCAAAAACACAGACTTTGAGGAAATGGGAAAGTACCTGGAGGAAGAACTTAAAGGATGGGAGAACGAGAGAGATGTGGATCAGCAGTGGACCAATCTAAAAGGAGCAATCACCAAGGCAACTGCTCTATATGTTAGAAACATAAAGAAAAGCAAAAGAAAATTGAAACCTATCTGGTTCTCAAAGGAGGTGGCTGACAAAATTAAAGCTAAAAGAACAGCATTCAAGAAATATAAAGGATCCCAAAGGGAGGAGCACAAAGAAGAATATTTGTATCAACTGAGGGAGACGAAGAAAACAATCAAGTTGGCAAAAAATCAAGCAGAAGAGAGGATTGCCAAGGAGATAAAAAATGGTGACAAAACATTTTTCAGATACATCAGCGAAAAGAGAAAGGTCCAAAGTGGTATAGTGAAATTGAAAGGTGGTAATGATCAATGTGTGGAGACAGACGAAGAAATGGCAGAAATATTAAACGAATACTTCAGCTCTGTGTTCACTAAAGA